>NC_141537.1:130306641-130426641 GCF_021556685.1 Rattus norvegicus
TGCGCGAGCATATGCACGCATGAGTTTACATGTGAATTTTCTCTTTCCTTCTCTTTCTTATCAGCCCCAAGGAAGTAAAAGAGTTCATAGTTTTTCTGCTGACCACAGAGAGTGACTCCTTCAGTAAATTAAGCTTTGTTCTCTCAGAAAATAGTCTGCTAGTTGCTTCTCTAATTAATGTCTGCCTTTATCAGCACCCCCTTAGATATCTGGATCTATCCTGGTCAGCAGCATTAAGCACTGACCCCCCAATAGCTGCTTACCTCAGTTTACCCACCACATGGATGCCAAAGCCAGAATCATTGGCATTAGATGTCTACATCTTCTCTAGCACTCTTCTTTCTTTGATCCTCACTGTCCCTGCGATTTACACTGTGGAAATAGACTGTCTATTTCTTATGTTAGGACAGGTAAGTCTTGCTAGTCATTTAGAGGGGATCCTAGCCTTATCTTGGGTGTGTAGCTGGGAGCAAGTCAGGTAACTAATGTGGCCTGAACACTTTAGCAATGATTCTTACTTATTAGTTTGGAAAGCGGTTGATGCTGAAAAGAGCAGGTGGTTCCAAATCTGCTTCTGGCTAAGTGCACTGCTTTTTATTCACAGTCAATACTTGGCTTCCCATGCCACAAAGTAGGGAGTAATGGGAGGGAACTCTTGATATTCAGAAATGTAAAGAGAAATACCAAGTGTGAGGCACAGAGAAGGGAAGGCAGGGCAGTGGGAGGATAGACGCAGAAGAGTCTTCATCAACAGCAAGGTCGCACACGTCTGTCCTAGTAATGAACTTCTCCACTGAAATCACTAAAGCTGGCTTTATTCCAGTGTGGACTAAACGGTGAAAGTCCTACTACCTACCGTTCCAGCAACAATTAGCCCTGCCCTGTGCATTAAGGAATGAGGGTTTTCGAGCAAACTATACAACTGATTTATATCTTTGATGTATTGGTGATCCCTCGGCTTCAACTTTCTTACCATTAGATATGATACCTGGACCTGATCAAAGTGCACATGCCACAGACTGTGGACTACATGTGGACTCACTGACCTCAGGCTTCAGCCATAGCCTGCCTCATCTTTATTTTTTTTTTTTTAAGAAAAACTGAAATCTCATTTTTCATTCTAAGACTCTATTGTATATACTATAATGCTTCAGTACAGGGTCATACTTTTTTTTTTCTTCCTTTTTTTTCTTTTTTCTTTTTTTCGGAGCTGGGGACCGAACCCAGGGCCTTGCGCTTGCTAGGCAAGAGCTCTACCACTGAGCTAAATCCTACTTTTTTTAAATCAAATTAGTTGTCAGTATTTCAAAAGTAGACAATTTCACATAAAATGCACCGATTCCACATGAAACTTGGGTAATCGCATGGCAAAATCCTATTTCCCTAAATAAGGATTCATTCTTGAGCCTTTATATGTTGTATGGACACTCCATTTTGCAAGAACCTCCTCTGTTCTTTATGCCTCCCAGACAATGGGACACATTGGTAGTCATTATCCTCCTGTCCACCTCTTATTATGATACAAGCAATGGGCAAGGGGACAGTTACCGTGCTCAAAGGCAGTCTGACAAAGAGGCAAATAGGAAAGAAGAAAACCGAGGAAGATGTTTCACTTGTTAAAATGCTTGCTATGTAATCAGCAAGATCTACTTTGGAGTGTGCATTCTCACATTTACATCTACGTGCACAAGCGTGTGTACATGCACTCATCTAAATCATTAACCACCATAATCATTTCTGAGGACTACCTACGTGCCGTAAGCATTTCAGTTTGAAATCTGTGCCAAGAACATCTTTCCCAGTTCTGGGTACTTCTTGACATTTGAAAACTGGCTTTTCACCACCAGGCCAGGGTTCTGTGGGAATGAGGAGGGTATTGAGAGGCAGAGCTATAATGTTCTCTGCCCTTCTGCTTCCTGAGGGTAGGAATGCTGTGCACCAAGGTCTGTGTAATTACAGTGTTATTTTTTGTGCCCACAGCATGATTAAGTGCATGAGCTTTGGATTCAAACTCAGTAGCGTCAAACTTGAGCTTCGCCTCTTTCAAGAGATATGAAGGTGTGTGAACACTTACCTTAGCATCCTTTTCATAGCATTGTCCCGGTGAGTGGCACTGGACCTGTAGAGCTATTTTGGTGACTAGATGAGAAGAGCTATTGGAGGGTATCAAGCATTCACACATAGTGAGTGCCAGGTAGCATGCGATGTTGTTTCTTTGCCACTCTGATACCATCACCAACCCTGTGTGCTGAATGTTCACTGCAGCCTCATAAAAACTGGTGCTTTGTAACTGCCAACATTTACATATGGTATTATATGTGCCATTGGCATTGGTATTAATACATACTGTTTTGTGAAACTGATTAAACATGCTCTATGTCACTCCAGAGAAAATTTTCAGACCAAGTAAGTAGAAGCTAGGAAAAGATGTTGGCTCAATATCATGATGGATTTTTCTTTTAGTTGGAGACGGAAAGCAGGGAAATGGACCCGTTGTTGTAGGGGGAACAGCCTGTCCCTGGCAGTGAGAAGCTGATGATTGTGCCTGGGGAATACCATGGGGCTTCTAGCCACACTGTTATCCACAAGCTACATGTGGCCACTTACATTTACTTGAAATGGAATAAAATTAAAGTCTAGCTCTTCAGTTATGCTCCTCACATTTCAAGTGCTAATAGCAAGAGCTATGCATGGCAATGGCTGTGGTTACTTTATTAAAGCGCACAGAAAATTCTGCTTGGAGAACTCCATTTTATTTTATTTTTTTCTCCATCTTTATTAAATTGGATATTTCTTATTTACATTTCAATTGCTACTACCTTTCCTGGTTTCCAGGCAAACATCTCCCTTCCCCTCCCCCTCCCCCTCCTCATCTCTATGGGCGTTCCCCTCCCCATCCTCCCCCCATTACCTCCCTCACCCCAACAATCCCGTTCACTGGGGGTTCAGTCTTGGCAGAACCAAGGGCTTCCCCTTCCACTGGTGCTCTTACTAGGCTATTCATTGCTACCTATGAGGTTAGAGCCCAGGGTCAGTCCATGTATAGTCTTTGGGTAGTGGCTTAGTCCCTGGGAGAGCTCCATTTTAAATCCAGCCCTTGGGAAAGACAAAGGCCGGAAGTATGGGGTAGAAATTCTAAAGGAGAAACTCACGCTGTTGAGTGGAGGAACACTTGTCTGGAGATGTTTATATTTCTGGTCCCACCAGGCAGTGCAGTGTTTCTGAGCCTTAATTTCCTTCTCATCTCTAGAATTAAAACTTGCCCCCAAAGGTGACTGTGAGTATACCTGGATGAACTTCAAGCTCTTGCATCCATTATACGGTGTGATGAGTTCTGTCTGTACCAGGAGGGAAAAATATATTCAATGACCTCTACTGCAGAAAAGCAAGCAAAAAGCCAGATCATTTTAGTATAGAGAGCTACCCCATAGCTGGCATCCTGGTACATACTCGAGTTCTTACAATTTTTCTGCCCTGTCTTCTGTGACTGTCTCTTAGCCTTAGGTGTGGGAGTTGCCTTGTAAATGTATATTTGGGATTGGGCGTACCATAGTCACATGTTCTCTGCATTTTCATCATAGTCTTCTGTAGTTTTCCAAGTAATTTCCAAAAGAAGTGGCTTTGATGAGGGGTGAGAGCTATTCTCTGTAGGTAGAAAGAGGTGTACTTGATATAATACCGTTCTAAATTATATCAATTTAGGAAAATGACTCTGTAGAGTCTGTGACCTCTCCTCTAGGGTCTAGAACCCCTCTAGCCATGGGTAAGTTGTCTAAGTTTACAGTAGCAGGCATGGGGTTCCTCCTACTGAGCAGAACTTAAGTCCAAATAGACATTATTGGTTATTCCCCAAGTAAGAGTGACATTATTACACCATTTGCTATGTCTTGCTAATCTGGACACTGTTGTGGTTTGTGGCTAGACAGCTGTAGAGAAATAATGACTGCTTTTCTCTTTTGGCAACATGTACAGTACCTTCAGATATTATGAGAGCCAGTCCTCAGGATGGGGTTTTGTTAGTCTGTGGTTTTGTACATTATTACTTCATGTGATATGCACGTGCATGTGTGCATGTGGGTATGTGATTTATTTGTTTGTTAATGTAATTTCTACCACATATATATGGACATATATACTTATATTTACTATATGTGCTTTTAAGTAAATACAACATAATATGTTCCATATGGCTCTGCCAAATATCCTTCATGTTTTTTTAAACATTTTTCAAGATTTATTTATTTATTACATATTAGTTCACTGTAGCTGTCTTTAGACACACCAGAAGAAGGCATCAGATTTCATTACAGATGGTTGTGAGCCACGCGGTTGCTGGGATTTGAACTCAGGACCTCTGGAAGAGCAGTGCAGTGCTCTTAATCACTGAGCCATCTCTCCAGCCCATCTTTCATGTTTTTAAGTCACTCCTCCTCACTCTTCTTCTGTGTTACTCTCCCTCCCCATCCCCAGGTAAATCTTGCCTCATTTTCCCATTTCTATCCTCATAGCACCTGTGTCCTATTAGCCCCTTTGTAGAGTTTTTCCCCCTAACCCCCAATCCATTTTGCCTTCCATGCTTCTGTGGTTAGATTATATACTCACGTCTAAAGATACAGAGCTAGGGTCCACAAATGACAAAGACTGCACAGTGTTTTCCTCTTTTATATGTGTGCTTTCCCAGGTTGCACTCGGGCAGGCAGGGCTGGGGTATGGATACAATTCTGTCTAGGACCAAGAGTTTTACAGCTGTGCTTTCAGCCCAGCTGCCTTGTTTATAAGAAATGTGAGGAAATCTGCAAAAGCTGATGACACCATGTCCTTTGTCACACAGAGATAAAGATGCAATGTTCATGACTCCTCTTGCCAATGACATTGCGAGCTCTCAGTAGACAAGAATTATGTCTACAACATTTGTTTCTTCAATCCTTCCCTAGAACTGTGCTGAACACACAAGAATTCCGGAACTATTTACACAACTGAATGGCAGTAAATCTTCTAAAAAGGACAGTGTATCGAAGAACTGTTTCTTACTTAGCAACTTGCTTCAGGGAAACCAGCCCATGTTGATGTGGCAGAGGCCTTTATGTTATCACTCTGGTTATTAATGAGTGCCTGTGGTCTGGCGGGAAGGAGCTGCTTGTTCTCAGATGGATAATAAGTAGACACGGGAGATACTGTTGGCTGCCGAGGACCAGTCCCATTCTTTTGGTTTCATTTTGTCATTTAATTTCTTAAAGACTATTATCACTTCTGGTTACTTTTTGACAGCCCCCAGTCTTGTACAGTGAAGATACTTATATGGGTTCAATTCTGTCTTCTCTGCTATGCCAGCCACTCCAGTCTGAGGAGTTAGGGAAGTTCCATTAAGGAGATTAAGAAGCAAGCAGCTGTTAGCAGCTGCGCTCTTTCTGAGTTCTTTCTATGGTTTTCTGTGTGGGCATCCAAGGGGAAAGGAGAACTGTTTTATATCTAGTATATAAGTGGAGATGTGTTTGACCTTGTGGATTCTTATTTATGCTTGTTCATGTCTCTCAGGAATATCAATCTACCCCATTGTATACTAGATTTTGGATTTTAGAAATCAGACTTCTTTTTAAGGCATTAGAATGATAAAAGGTAAGACATGGTAGGAATCCCAGTACTTGGAGAGCTGAGGCAGAACAGGTCCTAGTTGATAGCTAGCTAGCTTGATATATGTAGTGTCTGTTTCTTAACTAAAAAATAGACAAGCAAACAACACTAGATATATTCACATGTTGTTTCATAGGCTGTTTCCTTCCAAAAGCATTATGTATTTGGTAAGTAAATCATGCTGTATGCAGGTTGTCCTGGTGGTAGTTCCGGGGAGCCAGCATTCCACAAATTTATTTATTTCTGTCATAGTAAAAAGTAAGAGCCAAAAAGCTCCTCAGCTGACCCTACTCCTTCAATCACTGATTCCTACTTGCTATGCGTGCTTCTCCACAGCCTACTCTACTTACTGAATTCTTTCTACATGCGGTTTAAAAGGGTTACTGCATGAAATGCCATTATTCCAATTCTGTCTTAATTTTTCTTAACTTCGTATGTTAGATGTCCTTTCATGCCTTCTTATCGGGCTCCTGGTTTCTAAGGCCAAAGTATCTGCTAGATATCTACATCAACATCTCATTTAAGTTGAAAGTCCAGAGTTAGAGGTTAATTAATGGGTTCTAAACAGCCCATCGGATGAAAGAAACCTATGACTTATGAAAAGCTAAGATTTACTGTTTGTGTGTGTCTTGAGTTTATTCCATGCGATCTCAGACTATAAAACATACAATTACTGTTTTGCTACTCTGACAGCCTGAAGTGGTTTTCAGTAGGTTTCCATATGATTTTTTAAAAAGTGTCATTAATGTTATTGATCCTGCCCTCTGTTTGATACCTTAACACCTAAGTCCTTAAAATTGTGTTCATCAGCACTGAAAGAGAAGTTTCTAGTAACTCATGGGTTGGTCTTAGTGACCCTCCCAAAGATGCCTAACCTCCCATAACTATGAATATAGTACCTTTTAAAGAGATTTTAAGGTTGCAGATAAAATCAAGGTTGTCAGAGCTGACTACCATAAGGCATGTATACTGGTTTGTGTGGATAGCCAAGTAATGGTCACAAATAAAATAAAATAAAATAAAATAAAA
The DNA here is from genome assembly GCF_021556685.1 of Rattus norvegicus. Classification (NCBI taxonomy): domain Eukaryota; kingdom Metazoa; phylum Chordata; class Mammalia; order Rodentia; family Muridae; genus Rattus; species Rattus norvegicus. The sequence continues at coordinate 130,313,302 of NC_141537.1, forward strand.
TAAAATAAAATAAAATGGGAGACAGAAGAGTAAAAGCAAGTATTGGCAAGCCATGATATGAGAAGAACTCTATTCTTGCTGGCTCCAATGAACGAGGGAGCAATGTTAAGCCAAAGTATATAGAGAACTGCCAAAGAGTGTAGCCACACAGCCAAAGAGTATAGACAGCCAGGAGAAGCTAGAAAGATGAAGATCAGATTCGACTCTAGAGTTCCCAGGAAGCAACATAGTCCTGTCTAGCCCTCGGGTTTATCCTCAGAAGACCCATGCCAGACTTATGAATTTAAAAACTCAAAGTCCATGGTTTCATGGCAGTTCAAGCAACCAAGTTTGTGGTAATTTGTTCTAACTTCCACCAAGCACTGCTTTATAGAATGCTAAGTCATAGCTGGAACTAAAATTTCAAGGTCAAAGCATCGGCGAAAGGGAGTCATGTGGAATCTTCTGAGCTGGCACCTTGATGAAAGCCATATTAGCAACAGTGGACACATTGAACAGTAAGCGAGAAAGCTTTGCCCCTTTATAAAGTCTTGGCTTTAGAGGGCCCCCAAGCTCTCCATTATAGGTGAGTATAGTCATAGACCCCAGATCATAGGAATTAAGATCAGTGTATGTCAACCATCGTTCCCAGCTATGGATGTGATGTTGGTTAATTTGTCTTCTTCAAGGATGAGAGTTATTAACCAGCTTCAGTGGTCCTTGTAGTCCTTGCCTGCTCAGTGTCTTGGTGACTTGGTGGACAATGTTTAGTCTACAGGTCTTCGCAGAAATATACACCACCGTGTAACCCTTAGACAGTACCAATAGGCATCAGCTTTCTCAGCAGCCACTCAACTGAACAGAAAGCTGTTATGATGACAGCCTAATATTGGGGTAATATCAGCATTTATTCTCTCTGTGAGGCCGTTTGCTCAATTATGGTTGTAATATGTGCCATGGTATATACCCTGGCACTCAAGTGTCACCATTAGAATTGCCAATGCAATTTTCCTCAAGGCAGAAAAAGACAGCTTGTTATCCAATGTGCTCTGACAAGGGATCCCTTGTCAGAAGGCAAGGTCAGAGTCCACCATCTTACCTACACAACTGCTACCTCCTGGAGCAGAGTCGATTTTTTTTCCTTAGTCACAAATGCTCACTCTGCAGGTTGAAAATTTCAAATCGGTAGCACTAATATTGCCACAGTTAGTCACTTGAAATACTGTCTGTACACATAAGTATGACATATGCTACTATTTAAATTCACAGCTTGGCCTCACATGAAGACACAACAATGCTAAAATCCCCGATTCCTATGGAAATGCTCACAGTTTATGTAGAGATAGAAATCATTGTGCCAGATTCTACCCCACTGTCAACACTCTGCAGCCCTGAGAAAAGTTTTATTATACTCTAATGAAAACTGAAATTTATTGGTATCTGTTATTATTCATCAAATATTAGAGGAACTGGTGAGAGGCTTTTAAATCACTAAGTTTAATGTTCATAAGAAGTAAATGTTATGTTTCCAGTCTCTTGTATGGTGATGGATTAAGGCAGGGTATGGTTTTATACTAGGGAGGAAATAAGGAAAAGAGAGGTGTGCTGTAAGTGCAAATTAATTGCAATCATATACTGACTCCTCTCATGACACTCTTAAAATATTGAAGTGATGATTTTATAGGTGGGAAGTCAGCAAATACCATCTGCCTCTGCTAAGAGTGGAGCAAGAAGCAGAAGGGTTCTACTGTAGACTGGTAAGGTCTGAGGAAATGGGATATGTGGAGGACGCCATCATTTCTTCATGTGTGCTAATTGGACACACATTGACTCAGGTGACTTACACACTGACACTGTTACATGTCATTCAGCTGTGACATGGAGACATGTGTCTTATTTCCTTGTTATGGAGATGTTATGTAGATTCACCTGCATTCACACAGCTAGAGTCATAGTGGTGTCATATTATAAAATCAATGACCACTGCATTAATATTCTGTCACTCATCTGCCAAATAGTCCCCAGGCTTATCGTTAAATAATGTAGCATACTAGATTGGCTATTTAGTCAATGGAATGATTTTTACACTTGTATGTCAAACGAGAAATAAACTATGCTACTGGGCTGGACTCGAGTGGCATGACGTTTGTGCTTGAATGAGCTCCTATAGGATGCATTCTTGAAGAGCAAACTTCTTAGCTGGTTTCTAGGCAAGATGGAAATAGCCTCCCTGCCTTTGATAGTCACAGGCCTCAAGTGGCTGCATGGGCAATGGGGGACAAGGTCTCATGGGAATCCCCACAGACACTGTGAGCGAGGACATCACTGTAATTACACTACTACAGACTGGTTAATTCTTTTTGTATTTTTAATTTTTATTTACTCTTCTCTCATATAATACATCCTGACCTTCCTCCCCCTCTACTCCTTCCAGTCTGCCCCCACCAACCCTCTTCTCTAGATCCACTCTGGTTCCCAGTCTCTTGTGCTTTGAGCAATAAGAATTTTCATTGACTGAAGAGGGGAAAAAAGTAAGATCTTCGCTGGATGTCATAGCACAAACTGTACAGGCTTTGGTTTGCAGCATGGGTACTTTAACAGAAATGGGGAGAAAATGCAGTTCAGTTGTTCCTATAGAAAATGCAAAATAGATTGCCCTGGTTAGATGTTGACAACTTGACACAAACCAGAGTTGTTTAGGAAGCTGATGCTTAAGTTGAGAAAATGTAACCTATCAGATTGGCCTGTAGGCAGGCTGGTAGGGGCATTTTCCTGATAATAGCTGATGTGGTGACCCCAGCTCACTGTGGGCAGTGACACCTCTGGGCAGGTGGTCCTGGGTTGTATAAGGAAGCAGGCTGAGCAAGCCTGGTGGAGTCAACCATCAAGCAGTATCCTCCATGGCCTCTGTCAGTTCCAGTCACCAGGTTCCTCCCTTGAGTTCATGCCTTGGCTTCCTCTGAAGATGGACAGTAACCTATGAGTCAAATAATCCCCTTTCTCCCTAAATTCTGTTTGGTGATGGTGTTAGAACACAAACTAAGAGCTGTTAATTAATAAAAAACTGTACTTTGATTTAAGAAAATGGGACCAAAGCCTGGGAAGCAAGTAGTTTGAGAATGAGTTATCCACCCAGTAAGAGATGGGTATGCAGGAAGCAGCATTACAAATAGATTTAGTTCCAAACAACTGTTGCCTTGGAAGAAACATGCAAAAACATGTTAGTAAACAATGAGGAATAAAATAAGCATATAAACCGTTTTAATCCATCTTAATCCCAAATTAGGTTTTTTTCCTCCATTTAAATTCATAAAGCTTGTACTGTAGCTTCTTTCTAATGAATTTCAACTGTTCTGTCTCAAAATTGGTTGAACCAAACTTTCTCCTGGTTTTAGATAATGTTATTAACTGGCAGAGACTACCTGGGGTTGAATTTACACTACTTTGTGATTTACAAAGACTGAGACCTAGCAAGAACATACACAGACACACAGACACACAGACACACAGACACAGACACACACACACACACACACACACACCTCTCACACACACAAACACACATACACACACATACTCACACACACATAGCCACCACACGTACCATACACAGGTGCACGCACACACACACACACACACACACACACACACACACACCACAACCACACATACACACACACTGCATACACATACATAGCTGCCACACCTACCATACACACACATAACAACACCCACACACAGACTTGTAGGCTGGGGCCACTATTGGAGTACATGCCCAGTACACAACAGGTAGTCAGTATGCATTTAGGAAGAGTAAGAAGGATTAAGTCCTTGCTCTGAGTCTCAGTAGAAAAATGAGATTTACATTCATAGCAAAGACAAGGAAGTGATTTCAAGGATGAGAAAGTGAGTTCAGGGAGTGCTGGGTTACAATATTGATTTATTCTCCCCTTTGTGCACATCCTGGGCTAAATGGTTTGCAGAATTCATTCCATTTTTTGAAGCAAATTTTACAAGGTAAATAATTCTGCCCAACCTGATAATAAGAAAGATGTTCCTCCCAGACTCTGGTAATTTTTCTAAGGTTACATAGCATCAGAATCATCATGGAAAAAGGCGACTTACCATCTAAAACATATTCTCCTGATCCCTAGACCTTACTAGCCGACCCACCACATGAGCAGGACTCTACACTGAGCAAGTGTTTCCTGACAAAAATGGAATATGGGAGAAGCATAAATAAGGAACATCTTAAAATTAAAAGCAATTCCTAGAGACTGCTTATTTGGGAAGGACTTTCCTGTTCTTGTAGAGAAAACAGCCACGCCTTTGTCTACCTAGAATAGCTGCTGCCATCTCTCAGAATCTTGAAACACAAAGTAACTCAGAGGCTTCTGCTGGTCAGACCCTATTTGGGATGTTGGGCAAATATTTTAACATCCTCATGCATAAATTATCTATAAATCAGGAAGAATGATTACACTTATGAGGATCTGTAGATATTAAGTGAATTAATGTACATGCTGTACACAGGGATAGTCTGTGCTCAGTAGACAGGACCCAGTGCAATTATGAGAGGTGAGAGCTGAATGAAAAACCTCAAGCGACAGCTGCCTCCCCAGAGACTGATCGGGTTCGAAGATGCTTGTGTTCCAGCCTCTACGGTGGTTACAGGTCGTATTCACTGATGCCTGTATTCTGACCTCTGAGTCGGTTGGTACACCCTGGATCTTGACCATGACTCACCTGACGCTTCCTGAGCTCATGGACCACTCTTCCACCTCTTTTAGGTTTACCCCAATTCCCCATTTCTTAAACAGGTATTATAAATCATGTACTCCAAGAGTTCATCTAAGGACTTAGGGAATTGCTGCCCATGAATCGGTTTGATATTACCAGCATCGAAATGGTGATATTATTTATATTTCCTTTTGGTCCCTCCTGCAGGCTCTCAGACAGCAATGTGCTCTTGTTCATCCATAGAAAATCAGAATTCTCCTAAGTGCCCCAGGCAGCTCTTGAGTCGCCTCCATCTGTTTAGCAGCCCTGTGATTAACTGGTACAGTTGTCTGTGCGTGTGCAAAAATCTCTTCAGGCTTTAATAATCTTGCAGGTGCTACATAAATATGAGGCAAAAAGAAGCAAAAATTAGATGAAGAAACATTCTGTCCTCGGGTCTAGCGCTGCTTTAATGTCCACTGAAGTAAAAAGTGCTTCGGTTTTCCTCTAGTAGAACAGATACTCATTGTCAACGCAAGGTCACCTGCAGACAAGGACACAAGGCTAGGAGAGCTATGGTCATTAAGGAGCTATGGCTAACCCTGACAAGCCTTACGGAGGGTGTCAGCAGTGCAGCAGCTCGGATGGCACTTAAGCCAGACACACTCCAAAGGAGAGTCAGCTCCCTGGTAGGGCACACATATTTGTCTGCTTGCCATGTTCTTCCTGTTTAAACTCCCCAGTGGTTGAATGAGAAGGTTAAGAAATAGGATGGGAAGTGCTAGTAAGACATAAGAAAGACTAATTCTTTAGGATGGAGGCAGGAAAACAAAGGATGGCTGCTAGACTGGAGGCCTCCTCCTATTGTCTGCAAAACTAATGCTCAACATTAATGGCTCACTTAGCTTCTGCCTGTATCTAGGGGTGAAGCAAATTAACTCCCATGCAAACAGTTTATTTATATGTAGACATTCCCATACATTTATTTAGAATCCCCAGTGATGCTCTGCAAGCTAATTACAATGAAAAATAAGCCATTTTGTGCGTAAGTATACACGCAATTCTGCTGGTTAATTGCCTGAAAGTTTCATTTTTGTCCACATGCCCAGTGCAAAGGCTACAGATGTTATCTTTCCCCCAAGAAACAGAAAACCGTGTTGTTTGAGCTACCTACTCATGTCTACTTGTAATGAAACTATATTTATGAGGTGAAGCAAATGTAGTCAATTGATATTACATTAATAGAATTTTCTCTGATAAACCCATTGTTCTTCCCTAGAGTGAATAAACAAACGGGGTGCTGGTCTGTATCTCAGATAGAGGATACGGTTTTATTAATTCCTGGTGAGAGATCATCTTTGAGCATTACATATCTAGCAATGTCACCACTATACCACACGGTCCTTTCTATTAGTCTTTAAATATCTTACACCTAGTCTGAGTGAGAGCCCCTAAACTATGAGACTTTGATAAATGGCTAAAATACCAAACTGCCTACTAATCAGGAAGCATCTTGGGGCTTCTAGGGTCTTAATACTCTGTGTGTGTGTGCATGTGTGTGTGTGTGTGTGTGTGTGTGTGTGTGTGTGTGTGGTTGGGGGTGCTCAGGGAGCTTCCTGATTGTCTTTATCCCCATCTTGGTGTCTTTTCTTCCTCCTCTCTCTCCTTCCCCTCCTCCTCCTCTTTTGCTATTTCTAACTAAAAGAAATGAGAATATCAAATAGAAACCATTCCTTCCACCTACCTCATCTTCACCTGGATCCAGGCAATGGCGGAACAAGAAAAACAACCCATGCTGTTAGTAACTGTATTGGAGCAAGAGAGTACCATATGAGAATGTGCTTTGAATTCATGGCCTATCATTACACTTCTCCTTTGATGTTCCTCAGAAGATATCTTAATAGCCAGGATAGGGTATAATGACAGAGATATGAAATCAGTTAATAAAATCCTCTAATGGAAAATGCATTATATTATATCGATGAATATATGCAAATATATATGCATATATTAATTAATATGAACTCCTGATAGTTAGAAGACTAGATACTACCTCCGTTCTCCGATGAAAGACATTTGGTCACTTTAAGATGGGTATCAGAACTCTGGTTCTTCATACCTTATCAGTAAAAGATGCTCTGATACACTACTCTAGGACACCTCGTCTGTCGCCACCACCCCTCGACCAGCAAGGAATGACGCAACACAATCAGATTCTTCTCAACAGCCTTTATTGCAGGAACACCTTGTTGCTGATACGGGAACACCTAGCGACAAAAGTGCTCGCCTTTTATGCATGGTAGGCAATAGTTATGCTGCTTGTCCCCCAGGGATTGGTGGAACATAAATCGCCTCATAAGCATAGTGTCGCCCAAGTTGGGCAAGCGCCCAAGGCAACTCTGCACATGCGCAGCGCTGTTGTTAACCACCAGAACGGCACTGTACACCGGATGTCAGCACCATCTTTATATATGCGTGTCGCTCCCTACACCCATCCTTAATTCACATGAGCACTTACACCAAAAACAGAAATAGAGAGTCTAGTAGTAGTGACGGAATTACATTAAAAGGAAAGGCCAGAGGTTAGGGAGATGGTTCAGTGTTTAAGAGCACTAGTTCGTAGATAGGACCCAGGTTGAGTTCCCAACACTTAGATGGCAGCTTATAACTATTTGTAAGTAGAGTTCCCAGGGATCCAATGCTCTCTTATGGCCTACATAGGCACGAAGTAGGCACATGGTACACATATGTATGCACAGTAAAACTCTCATACCCACAAGAATAAAATAATAAACATAAAACCTCCTTTTTGAGAAAAGGGCAACAACACTAGCAATCCTGGAATAATCATGAAGAGACTTCAACCAACCCATTAATCAGATATGTTTTTATCATGGATATGTAGAAAAAGGAGGCATATTGGTTTCTATCATGTTTACCCACAAATGTTTAAGACACTTTAAAAATTGAAATTTTCTTTTTCTTTTTTTTTTTTTTGCAGAAAAATCTCTCCCCCTAGAAATGGATTTAAACAAGTGACTAGAATTACCCACATTTTTGTGAGACTTTTTTAAGTGGAGCTGTTCTCACCATAATACACTACTAGTTTTGAGTCAGTGATAGCTATAGTTCAAAGATGACATTGTGCTCTCTGGCTTCTGAATGGTTTTTTCCTTTACAGAGTCCACCTTTTAGCTTTTGTTTAGTTCCAGTCCCCAGTTTATGATAGATTTGCTACCACTCCCTCCCAAATTATTTTCAACTGCAGTACAGTTTGGTTCAGCCATGTGCATCAGTTCCCCCATGCCTCCTCTTTGCCAAACAAGAGCTTCTCTTTCTAGAACCATGTGAACAATAGTACGGTCTACTCACAATATACCCAGGTTCCTTCCTAAGATATCTCCAAGGGTCACACCATCAAAAGACAAGATATGATCTCGCCAGGATAGGAAGAAAGAAAAGATCACTGTGTGTTATCAAAATGCTCAGGAGACCCACTGGCTAAGCATTCGTTTTGAATCACAGAATAATCACAGCACAGTGCAACTCTTCATCCTGAATTCCCCTGAAGAAACAACTAAAGTGTTATTTGAAATATTAAAAATAACTTGTTGACTATTTAATGGAAAAGGTTGGGAATAGAATGGCATGGGTTAAGTAGGCAGGAGGGAGGGGAAAGGGATGTTGAAAAAAATCCAAGAACAAATTGAAATGCATTGTGAAATGGCAAAAAGAATCTAAATTCCTATTAGAAAAATGGAAAATGGCTATTTGGTTTGTTGAACCTCTTTGGACTGTTGTGCTTGTGTTTTAAGTGTGTATTGCGTCCTTACTGGATGTCACCTTGCCCATTGCTAGCAAGAAAGCTCTGCAGCACTTATCCCTGATGCCCAGATCCATCAGATCCATGCCTGGTCTCCTCCTTCACTCAGGCCAGGCCACCTGCCCAGGTCTAGTGGGGAGACTTAACGCAATCAACTTTAACTGAAATCACACGGTAGGTTCTACAGTTTGAAGAAGGGATTTGGAATATAATCTCCCTAAACACTGCTTCCTTTTTCTCCCACTTTCAGATTGTTCTTAATTGTAAACCTTTTTAATTTAATTTTATTTTATTTACATGAGTATACTGTAGCAGTCATACACACCTGAAGAGGGCATCAAATCCCATTATAGATGGTTGTGAGCCACCATGTGGTTGCTGGGAATTGAACTCAGGACCTCTACAAGAACAGTCAATTCTCTTAACCGGTGAGCCATCTCACCAGCCCTAATTGTAAAATTTAATTATCAAAATAACCTAGAATTAGTAAAAAAGAAAGTACACTAGAAACCATTTTTTATTATTGTTGTTTCTTTTAAGAGAGAGAGAGAGAGAGTGTGTGTGTGTGTGTGTATGTGTGTGTATGTGTATGTGTGTGTGTGTGTGTGTGTTCATTTGCTTGTTTGTTTTGCTATTCTTTCCTTTGGTTGTGTTTGTTTGCCTGTTTGCTGTTTTTCAGCACAGGTCCACTGTTACATAACTACCATCTCCCTGAGCTTCTGTTTGTTTATTGGTGATCGGAAGTACTACTTCTGTGGAGTTTATTAAGTTAACATGCTTGAGATCACCTAAGCCAGGGGTTACAACTCCAAATGAACAAGGAATTTAGAAAATTAAAAATACTTAAGATCTCCAAATTGGAGACAAGGACGGAGCGACAGAGACTATAAGCTGGAGAGGAAATGTTGCAGCGAATTTCCGACCCCAATAACCTCAGTTACAATATTAATACACTTCATGCCTAGATCGGGCAGATTTACCACTACACTACTCTCTTGCCCAGCTGTGAGGTCCCTTACTACTTGTGGCTTCTCCTGGCCATGTGGCTCTGCTCCATCTTCCTTCCACCTCCTCTTCCTCTGTCTTCTTTCTCCTTTCCTGTCTCCCCTACTCTCTAATCCTCCAGCCCCACCTTTCCTTTCCACCGCCCAATCACAGGCTCTAGACAATATTTGACCAATGAAAATGGGGAGAAGGTTTACTTGAAATCACCTGAGTAGGAGATCCTCTCTGTCTGTGCTGCCTTTCTTGAGAAAGCAGAATTAACATCAGAATATAAACAGCACCAGGGCAACCCATGACGGATATGCTGGTTTTAATTGGAATGAGGTCACTAATGGCTGCCACCACCATCTAGTAAGTTGTTCCTTTGAATGCATGAAGGCCCTGTGCTGAGAAACTTCTGATATTTTTCAAGGAGCTAAAACACCAGTTTCTTATATAAAATTAGATTTTAACTGACCTACATCTATGGAAAAACTTGAAGCACAGAGAGTTTGAGATCTCTGGTCTAAGACATGAATGTATCCTCCACTTTTATCACAAGTATAGAGGACTATCTGATTTACTTAAGGTGTCCCCAGTAATCAGAGAAGTTATTTATCAGGCCTTTGTTTTCTAAATCTTGCAAGCATTAGGTTACGAAGATGGCCCAGTGGGAAAATGCTTGTTGTGCAAGCATGAGGATATGTGTTGAGATCTCCAATGCCTCTGTGAAAAGCCAAGTAGTGTGAGATGTGCCTGTGTTTGCAGCCAGGAGGCAGAGAAAGGGAGCTATCAGAGCCTCACTGGCCAGACAGTCTAGGAACCACTGAGCTCTAGCTTCAGTGAATCTCAAGAAATGAGCTAGAGACACCTAATATTAATTTTAGGCCTCTGTACCTGTGTGCACATATGCACACAAATGTATACTACACATGCACATGCGATGTGACAAAGATAGTGTTGCACTGTTGAATATTTTTATGACCTGGCCAAATTGCTGATACTCTCTAAAGAGTGTATGTCACCTTGCACTGTTTATCCCTACTGGTTTTAAAATGTTTGAAACCGAAAATGTGCATGCAAGAAGAAATAAGACTGTTATGAATGCTAACCGGAGTCTACAGAGAGCTGAGTGATGCTGGGACTAATAATCCAAAAGCTCAAACTCCTGCCTGGTGAGTGCTGTAGTCAAGAGATCCACATGGTTCTAAAGATTACTTATCAGTCACTACGTTCCTCTGAGTGTGTGCTCAAAAGTCCACGTTGACTAATCACTAACCGTGTAAACTATAGAGTTCTGTATGGACCCCCACAGGTGATGTAAAATTCATCCCAGGAAAGAATGCCTAAGTACAACCTTGTTAGGCCAAGGCCAATGAAAACTGAACTAGGCAAACAATTTGGCAATAAATTTCTAAGACCTTGTATACAAGGATGATTGAATTAATAAATGAGATAACACAACCCATCAGATGAGGAAATGCCTAGATTGAGCACTGAAGGAACCATTGATTTTTAAAAAGGAGAGTGAAAGACACAAGCAAATATGAGAAGGCTGAGCCAGGGATCCTCTGGAAAATACTAGACCTGTTTATTTGTAAACCTGTCTAGGTTTAAAAATGATGCCAAGGTTCAAGGTTCCCAGTCAATCCTGGGCAAACCTCATAGTGGAGACAGAAATGGCTTTGTTTGGCTTTAGTCTCCACAGGGAGAAAATTGATCCCTGAATATTTAAAGTGAACACATTTGTTATTAGTTTAAATTGTAAGTTTTTCAGTTAACATTTTTATTAAAATAAAGTTATATCATTTCTCTCCATTCTTTTTCTTCCTCCAACTCCTCCCATGTCTTCCCCCAACTTACTATCAAACCTTTGGCCTCCTCTTCCCTAATAGTTATTGGTACACACACAAGTACATATATGCATACATATATGTATGTATGTATTTATGTGTACAGCATACATATTATATCTGAATATTAAATTGTCCTTGGATTCCTCTTTCCTAATTGTTATTGGTACACACACATGCATGTATATAACACATATACATGCAACATAACTGAATACTAAAATATGATCTTCTCACTCCATTTAGTGTTACTTATACAATGTGACTGACCACTAGTATTGTATAACCAAATAGGAATTCATCCTGAGGAAGAAAGACTACTCCTGCTGCCAGCATCCCTTGGTTACCTACAGTTTTGTTTTGCTCTGTTTTGTTGTCTATGGATGGCATACTGTGAGAATTCTCCTCTTCCATTTTAGCTTATCTACTGTTTTTATATTTTGTCAGGTCTTGTTTAAGCAGCCTGGGTGAAGCTTCTCTATCTTTTATGGAAGACACAATCTTATAGCAGATTTCCTGATCTGATAGCTCTTATCTTTCTACTTCTTCTGTGCTGTTGCCTGAAGCATAGGTGCAAGAGTTGTATTGTAAATGTACCCATTAGGAATGAACACAACCAATTGTTCTCTCATTTTGACCAGTTGTGTTTCTCTGTAACAGTATATGTTTGATGCAAAGAGAAGTTTCTTTACTGAGGGCTGGGAACCATAGTTCACCTGAAGGTGGACGGATAAGCACTTAGAATGCAGTTGGGAATTACACTGATTTAGTAAAGTGATAGTGGCAGATTCTTCCCAAAGATCTCGCTAACTATGAGTAGTTGACTAGATTTCCAATATCAGGCATGGTTTCCTTCCGGCTGAGCAGACTTAAATCCACCAAGACAGCCGTTGTTTACTGCCAAGCTATGAGTGCCACTACTGCATCTTTATCTTGCTATGGTGCCCATTGTGGGCTACAGGCTATGCAGGACTATTAGTTACTTCCTTTCCTCAGTAGCTTGCATAGCATCTGACAGTTCTGTGGAATTTGATCCTCAGAAAGGAGGCTTTTGGGTTAGATTCAGCTCTGATCCTCTGAGTGCTGGGTTTAAAGTTTATGGTGCTTTCAATAGGCAACCAAATGCAACAGCAATAGCCTGCTTGAGGAGTTTCTTGGACAAAAACAACTCAAAAATGGGTTTCTTATGCCTGGTACTGGGGTTTCATTTATATAGTTTATGACTCTTGGGGAGAATCAATGTCAACCCAAGTAGCTCAACTTCTAAATTGCAAGCTTTTACTCCATTTACTTATTTATTTATTTAGTCTAAAAAGATACAGATGGCAAGTGTGCACACAGTGGACAGTAGAGAATGGTCCAGGTAGCTCTTACATGTGGTTAAAGAATAAGCATGAGACAACAATGGGAAGTGTTTATAAACACTGAATTTCAAAGAACAGAGAACACTGAGGCACTTGCTACTCAGCTGGGACCCTGTGAGGACATCGCCCTGATGGGTTCTACAACATGAGGTTCCCTGTCTAGTTTGTTTGTTATTTCTAATTCTCACTGAATCATAAATATCATGAAGACTTGGATCTTGCTTCTCTTCATTAACATACTTGCAGTCTCCAGCCCACGGATTTGCTCACAGTAGGCACAGAAAAACAATAACAACAACAGCAAAATCCTTGTGGAACTAATGAATGCACAAATGAATTAATACAGGAATTAATATAACAAAACAATAAGAACGACAGCAAAATCCTTGTAGAATTAATGAATGCACCAATGAATTAATGCAAAAACAATCTAATAATCTAACAACTTGGTTTGGCCTAGTAATAGTAACTACAATCCAATGAATATCTACAATGCCCATAGCTTCTATTATATTTCTTCTTAAAGTTCTATAGAAAAGAAAAACTGTGGTTTTTCATTCTACAAATGAGGAAATGGAAGCTTAGAAAAGTAACTGAGTCAAAGTTTATGTGACAGAGGTGAGACATGAACCTCTAATTAGCCAACTCTAAAAGCATATTCTTTTTTAATATTTTTTTATCTTCATCCAAATAATATCAGCAGTGACTCGAGCTATTCAAAGAAACAGAAGAGCTATTTCCGAAATTCTTTGCTTTCAATCCTACCCTTTATAATACCCTGTTCCCAAATTGGGTTTGTCCCCCTAACCCTACTAAAGCTCACAACAATAGTCCCTTTTGAGAAGGTTTTATGCAGCGGCTAACAGTACACTCTGACTCTGAAATAAATGGTGATGTCAGAACTACCATAAGAGACAGAAGTCATTTCATTTTACTTCAAGATGTAAGTCACCATCTGGAAGCCCAGATACGCCAATCTTAATTTAAGACCAGATTTTTTATATCTAACTGCAATGTGTGGAAAATGCTTATCAGTATTCAAACCGAATACTTGGGTCATTCTGCCTGGCAAACATTCATTTTGTTAGGCCCCTAGTTCAGGAGGAAAAGTGGATAGATTCTGCGAATAGCTCAATCCCGTTTCTGTATTAGTTCAGGCTCTTATTTGGCAGAAGTGGAGACCCACTTGAGCAAGAATAAAAATGTAAGGATGAAATTTATTATAAGAAAATACAGTATCCCCTAAAACTGGAGTCTTGGCGTGAGATATGTCAAAACGTTTTCTGTGCCTCAGCCCTCTTGTCAAAATAGCTGTCCACTCCTGCAGTTTTATCCCATCACTCAAGAGACCATCAGAACAGAGAATCCCACATTCCATTCCAGTTTGGGGCAGCTGGCCAGCCTCGGGGAGACGATTGAGGCTGGAAGACAGGAATCCTACTTCATGGATGGATTTGTTTGTCTGGTGATCATAAAAGATAGAAGAGTATGAAATGACCATCTCCACAGAGAGGTAAAGAACAGTGGATTGGGAGCTCTCCAGCCAAATTCAGTTGCTCCATGCTGTTACCTATATGACGAACAGAAAGAAATCCCCTACCATGTGAACCCAAATGTAGAAAATTCGAGGTACAAGTTTGCCTACTGTAAACGTTTAATGCTCTAATATTTATCACAGAAAGTTACTCTTTAAGTTCTCTGGAATCCATAGGCTTTGGTACATAAAGAGACGTATTACCATTCTGCATGCTGTGTACACCCCTTTGGTGTGTCTAAAACTCACTACATTGTGTTGATCTTCTTGTTATATGATTTTTGTATCGATGGACTGGGCTTACTTTCTTGTACTCTAATGAAGTTACTTATGCTTTTTTTTTTTTTTTGAGAAAAATGGCCCTGTCCTTGCTAGGAACTCCAACCCATCCTTTTGCTGTTATCTGGGAGATCTCGGGCTGGCTGTTGTCTCTCTGCATTCTGTATAGATCACATGACTTTCAATACAGCATATCTCACTACCCACAAATCATCCTTCATTGTGAATGTAAAGGGAAAATGTCATCATTAGCCACCATTCTTCTCTGGCCATGTCATTGATAGCCTTCTAAGGGCAATCATGTTTCAAGACAATGGCAGGTAACTGGGAAGAGTATATCTAGACTCCATCTTTTCAGGAACTGATCTTTATATAAGCAGATCCTCTTTGACTTGATCTCACCAGAATGTTTGTGTGGTTTTTCCCCAGTGTTCTCACGTGGATTTCTAATCCTCTCAAACACAAATGCACCTCATTCCTCTTCCTCTGTTTGCTGAACAGCTGTCATCTTCAGAGGCAATCGCTCCCTTTGTTCCCACCAAGACTGGTTGCCATTTTGTAACCTACTCTGTCAACTTAATGTCCCTATATATAGGGGATTTCCATTACTTTGCTATTAATTTCAAAGTCTTTCTTGATTCAAATACAATTGATTAAAGTTGTGGGCTTTGATCACTGTTGTGATAAATATTATTCGGGGGTCTCTACCCCATCTTAGATCATTTAATTCCCCCCAAAAAGACACAAAACCTTTATATTCATAACAAACCTCAAAGCACTAGAGCTAGGCAGATATTAACCCTCTGTGCTATTTTACCTATTTCCCTGTCAATAACCCTGATATGTCACTTGACATATTCTGCTTGGGCCACTCCTACTCAACAGGCTGGTCCTCATGGCCAAGCACTCAAGATTCACCTTCCCTAGTGTGGCTTCCTCCTTTCTCCTCTCCCCCACCCCTGCCTGGCCTCTGTGGTCTCTGCCTCAGACTCCAAGTCTGGAAACTGAAGCACCACCTACCTCTCTTCTGCCCAGCTATATTCTGTAGGCATATTTACTAACCAATCATGGATAAAAGAGGTGTCAGGTAAGGTTTATACAGCAAAAGCTGGTATACACTGGTATATGTGAGGATATGCTGGTCTTGGATCAATTAGATCTTGGGGTATAGAATTTAGCATTTTAATGCAAGCAGCATCAGACCATCTCACTACAAATTAATGATTAAAGTGAGACTAACCTATACCAAACAGACTCAGAGTCAGTTTAAGACGTAAGTAGTATCTTTATACCATAGAGGTCACTAAGCAAAAGGAAATGGAATGGAGCCAGCCATCATGCCTAGCCTTAAGAAGGTTAATGACCCATGATTTCTGTATATAAATATACCAAACCACCTCTCAGGTCTTGGGAAAGTCAATGGCAAATTTACTTACCTGTGTTTTCCGAGGAGCACCACGGACCATTTTGCTCTATTAAACTCAGTTCACTGATACAAGTACAAAATCTGCTTCACCCGTCTTCACACTTCCAGTTAAAAACTTTTCAAAGTGCTTCTGTGTAAGGATTTGTGCTAAATACTTCACATATATAAGTGACTCAAGTGGGAAGCCTGGTCTGAAGACATTACCCTTTAATTTTTCTTTTTTATAATTTTTGGGGGGATTTACACCCACCCCTGTGCCCCAGTTTATTCTAATAGGCAGCAGCCTAAGGAAACCTGCTTATATCCTACCCAAGTCCATGAGATCAGGGCCTGTGCAAAGGGAAGCACGTTGGGAAGCTTCCCATGGGCTGCTCAGACAGGGTGGGAAGGGAACTGGAAGTATCAGGGGAATGATCTTTTCCTTCTGACTTTCTGCCAAGCTCCAACCTTTGTCTTTTGTTTGTCTGCTGAGTTGGACACTAGTGTTTGCTATGTCAGCTCATCTCCAAAGGTCTTAGAAACAATCAGGATGTGAGCTCCTGAGGCCCCATCAAGTCTCTATCAATTATATGATACTTCTGAGCTGAAAGGGACATCTTGGTACAGAGTTTAAAGGCCCTGACATTTAGACCTTGGAATCTAATATTTTGGGATTCTATCCTTGCTCTGTAATTTTCTATGTGACCCGAGGTGAGAAAGTTAATGTCTTTCAGCCTGGAGCTCTTTCACCTGCCAAATGGAGATAGTAATAGAAGGCACTCTCTGGGGATGTGGGATTAAGTAAGGTAACAAAAGCATGAATGCTGTTGTGATCACACACACACACACACACACACACACACACACACACACACACACAAGAATCTTAATTGTCATTTTGATCCGCCATAGTGGTACATGCTGTGCACAACAGTCTAAGCATAAAGGCTGACCAAACAGTATGCAATCTCTATCTCAAAGCCAAGTTACTCCCACATCACAGTCAGAAAGACTGGTGAAGAGCACAGAGAGCAAAACCTAGGCCTTCACTCAGATCCTAACTCCGGAGGTCAGTAACTGTGCAGCATTGTATCAATTACTTAAAAATGACATTTTCAAAACAGGAGCAGCATCCACCTTTACCTTGAAAGTGACAGACAACGAGTACATTTTAGTTTGAGTGTTTGTTTTTATCTTTTGAGACACAGACTCATGTAGCCTGATTTGAACTTCACTGTGCAACCAATGCTAACTTTAAATGTTTGATACGCCTGCTTCTACTACAGATGCACAGGACTGATCTTTATTAGTGAGGAAAGCGATCCTAGGGCCTTGCGTATGCTAAGCAAGTACGTGATCACGGCCTTGAGCTACATTCCCAGTCCAAGATTTGATAAACAAATATACACGAAGCACTCATGAAGTCTGTGGAATGTTGGAAACAATTTGCTGTGCTTGGATTTATTTTTGATATATTGTTTCCTCTCATTCTTATCCTCATTGATACAGGTTCTCTAGTTTGGAGCCAAGAAGGGCCTAGAACACCAGATCCTGCTGTTTCTACTTCCAAACATCTGCCATTATAGGTGTGTGCCTATGACTATGACCAGCTTATGTAATGCTTGGAGTTGAACAAAGTATAATAATATTGCTAGGAAATCTATAAACTGTCACACCTTGCAGCCTGAGCAGTATGTGGCTCTTCCATGCCCAGAGTTTTGGAGAGATAAAGCCACTCGTTAATTCTCTGTGACAGCTTTTGTGCTCTGCCCGAGTAGAGTGTGTTGTTGTGACAGTTCACAAACTGCCCTCCTTCCCCAAGCCACACACATTTACTTACTATCTGGTCCTTCCGAGAAAAGGTTGTGGCTTTTAGTGTAAGCAAAGCATTATACCTGAGTCCTCACAACCTAGAGACTGATTTCTGTCTGTAGTAAGAAGGACTCATTGTTGTTTTGCCTGTGAGGAAGCAAAGGTGTAAGACTTATTCTGTAAATGCTCCAAAGTGAAAAATAACAACTGAGAGATTCTGAACTCCAGGAACCTTATTAGGAATCAAAACCTATATTCCTGATCATGTCTCCAGGCCTCCTTTGATGATGTAGTAACTGGGTGGGTTACTGCAGGCTACTGATTTATCTTACCACAACCCTCTCATATAGATACTATAACGAGCACAGATCTAGCAAGCCCACCTTCAGTTCCATTTCACCTGCACTGAGGACTCATGTGGGGTGCTGTGTACACAGTCTGGCCTAGCATCCTGTGGTGAGACTTAGTCTGGGTACAGAAATGCTTTGCTGCTTCCTTCCATGTAAATAGGCTGTTGCCTCACCAACAGAGTTACCTCTGGAACACCAGCTGTGCAGCTGAGGAATTAACAATGTAGACTGTGACTTGCTTTCTTGCAAAGCTTCTGGATGTCTTCTAGGTAGCTAGGTAGTATAGGGTCTGTTAAAATGTGTGATTTCAGAACTTTTTGCCTGCCTATGGCTAATTTTATTTGAAATACTGCCATTTCCCTTTGATTCATTTTTGAAACGTATGCGTAAGATTCAGGTCCTGGGAAAACATTCCCATGAGATCAATTTGCAAGATTCTCCAGTTTATAAAGACAGATCATTCTCCTGTGAGCATGTTGGTTTGATATGGAAATGCATGTGCTTGCCCTACATCCAGCTGCTAATATGCTTGAGATTTTTCTTTGTAAAACCAGAAACTACACTGCACACTTTGTGCCTCAGTCTTCCTTTCTTGGCACTGACACTGTAGACATTTTCTTTAAGAGTGAAGTCCTAAAGTCCCAGGAGAGGGGAATTTATCTCAAGTCGACTCTTCTGGAAGCTCTTCGTTGACAGCTAAAGCAGACTCAGATGTTTGTGTCACCAGAAACCCACACTATTTTCTTCTAGTGGTCATTATGTCTCCTCATAGTTCCAATAGCCTCAATGGTAGACTCAAGATGGTCAACGGCAGCTAAATTTGCAAGGGAGACTGTTTGAAACACAGGAAAACCTGTGGAAAGTAGAGTGGTCACTTGGGATTCACGAATAAAAAGTGTTTTAGAATTATTGTTTAAAATATAGTCCTTATATACTCTATTTTGTACTATTTACTTTGTAGCCTCTCCCTCCTTCTGTCCCTCCCCCTCTCTCTCTATCTCTTGTGTGCATGTTTGTGTGCTATGGCATCATGAGGAGGTTAAAGGATAACCTTGCATGTTGATCCTTTCCTGCTACCTTGATCAACATAGGGTCTCTTATTCCATTGTGTGTATAACAGGCAATAGGCTATTGGACTCTCCTGTCTCTGCTCCTCCTCTTCTCATAGAGCCTCTGATTGTAGATTAGTGCTTCATGCCTAGTTTATGTAGCTCAAGGGGATATCTTCACTCAAGTCCTCCATCTTGCACAAGGAGCGTTGGATCCATCGAAGTGTTCCTATCTCTTTTTATGATTTTTATATTACCTAACACCAGCCTAGGCAACTTTTGTACATGTTCATTTGTACCATGTTACCATGGAGATGGTCTCAATGGAGCATCTTGACTAGGATGTACAGTGTGTTTAAACCTCAGCATTTACTGATGAATAATTTAATGCCAGGCATTGGGGTTGGAGCTGAGGAAGGAAAGAAGACAAAGAAGTCCTCACTTTAGTCCCCCAAATTCTGATGCCACTGAGATTTATTCTCCAACTCAGTTAGCCTCCCCTCATTTCTTCAAAGGAAGTTATGTTGTTATATGACCGAATGGTAGCCACTGGTCCTTAATTGAACATCCTATAGAGTTTACATTCAATTTTTCAACATATTATTTTTAGAAAGAAATGTAAAATTCAACTTCAAAGTTCATGTTTACAAAATTTCAGATAAAAAAACCTAGCTGGCAAGGCAAGTAGAAAAAATAGTGATTCTTTATGGTGTTTGAGGACATATACATTGGAATCGCTAGATAAACTTTATATTTATTTTTTTAAAGATAGTATGGACTTAGAGAAAAATGGCTGTGCTCATCAGCTGTGTTTGCTTCAGGTAATAAACTTCCCCCTAATGAAACCTGAAACCACCTGAGCAATTTCAGTAAGAGCCTCCCACCGGAGGGTGTTCTGAACTCACTATCCAGTGATGCTTCTCAGGTTCTGGGAAGCAGAGTGTAAATCAGTTCTCTTTTCTGTCGCCCCAGCTTTTCTTCTCATATGTCATGCTGAACATTTATCTCTATTACTGTCCTTCTGCTCAGCCTGTCCTCCTGCCTAGAACGCTCTTTGGTTTCACGGCCACCCTTCTGTTTGTATGCTACCCCCAGAAAAACCTCAGCCTCTGCTAAAACTACTCCAGCTGCATCTTTAGTGTGCCAAGTCTCTTCATTCCCCATCGGGCCCGTATTTCAAAACTCTGAAACTGACAACTCCACTAGTCCCAGGCACTCTTAATGAAGACATTCTATTTTTTATTTAATGAGTTTCTGGCCACATCATTTTTTTGGAATGCAGGAGTAGAAAAGGGCCCATTTCTAAACATTAGCCAACAACTATCAGAATGAAAGAGAGAGCAGCCTGTGGTGGCCTTTAATGTTGCAGATTCATCAAACACTTTATCTCTTTGCAAGAGTAGGTTGATTCTGCTTTGCCATGCTAAGGGACGTTTAGATTGGAAACTGGCTATGGTCATTGTTTATTGGTGGTTTGGGAAAAGGATTTTTCTGATGCAGAAGTTAATGATCACAGGATCCCTTTAGCTGAACTTACTATGTGACTTTTTCTCATCCTAAATGTGAGCTACCCCATGAACTAAATACCTTTTACATCAAGAGTAATAGAAATTGTGACTGGAGAGAATACAGAGGAAGAATGGCTGGGGTAGGGTTGATGAATACATACTAAGTTATAGAAAGATGTAGGTTAATGTCATTATGCAGGTGAAGGCAGACACAAGACAAAACAAAGCCTGACATTGAATGAGAAGGAAAGGAGGCAGGAACAGAAGTTTTAGAAAGAAAGAGACCACATGATGGTCTCAGACATAAATGATCCTCACCATGCATCTCTACATAGATGCAGGTTGCTATGAATATTTCTTAAGGCATGGATTTCTATAGGTCAATTTATCTTATCGATGTGGGTGGTTTATATCTTTATCAATTGGTTGTGAGTTTATTGTGTGGATGTGTTGTGGATTGAGAATTTAACATGTAAATCTGATTGTTGTTACAGTTTATTAAATCATGATTTCATCAGGTAGTTGGGAGTTTATACTTTAACTTCCAGGGAGCTGTTACTGGGAGTGTGGACAGAGTCTATGGCAGGGAGCTGTGATAGGCCAGCCCCATGCTCGATTTCTAGAGCCCTAATTTTACCAGGTAGCTGGAACCAGAGAGTTTGTGGCTAGTAGAGAGCTGCCAGGAGAGATACTCACCAGAGATTAAATTATGGTTAGTTCCATCTGGCCCTCTGGTGCCAGAACTAACTCCAGGGACCAGTGTGGCAAGGTTCTATGCTGGAAGGGCTCAAGATACTCTGCAGTGCCATGTGGCCCTAGGTGCCAGCACTAGCACAGGATATAAAAGGTAACAGGAGAGAACGAAAACAACAAGAATTCCTGGTGTGATATTAACAGTGGGAGATCTCAGATGACATCATCCCGTTTCTAAAGGCTCCAAGAAAGGATGGTGAGGGTCTTCATCATACAGGTACGGTCCATGCGGAATGTGAGGAGACAGATGTGTTTAACATGATTTAAACATTAGACAGTGTAACGATCAAAATGTGTGAATTAAAATAAAATAGCGCATTATGCTGTCAATATGTTCAATATTTGTTTTTTCTCAGATTAGTTACAAGTAAATTTAATTAAAAATAAAACCCAACATAGCATAATTTGAGACTTCGTATAAGTATTATAGTGTGTGTGTTCTCAGACTCAAGAGTGATACCTTTAATTGGCTCTTTCACTAATGCCTGCCAAAATGTTAACAAAGCTTTATGTTCCGTAGCGATTTAGTCAGAGTAAAAAAATTAGTTACTTACTGAAGATGATATAAAAGGATTAAAAATTTTAGTCTTAACAAAGTCAGACTGATTTAAAAAGAAAAAAATATATTTTATCTGATTTTAAGTAAAAGTCCATGAGCTTGAAAAGTCCTGTCAAGTACTCACCGTGCTGACCATGAGGTGGGCTAATTTATAAACCAGAGCGAAGCACATCACCACCAAGGTCTGCTTTCCTGGTACCACCCAACAGCAAAGTTTTTGAAAACATAGAGTTGTCTTTGGAAGTGGAGGTTGTTGTACTACCTGACGAAACCCAGAGCTTTGCTTATTTATTGTAAAAGGACACGTTTTTACATGTGGATGGGTGTTTTGATTGCATGTATGTCTATATACCACATGTATTCAGTGCTTGTTGGGACAGGTGAGAGCATTGGATCCCTTAGAGCTAGAGTTGTAGACAGTGGTAAGTTGTCATGTATGTGCTGGGAATTGAACCTGGGTTCTCTGGACAGCTTTGCTCTTAACCACTGAGCTATCTTTCCATTCCTCACAAAAGACATTTTTTGTTGACTCATATTCATGTTACAAATCAGTGTTTTATAATGGCATATATATATATTACATAATTCATATTCACTTATTCTCTATTGTTTTCTTCCTTAACTAGGTATTTTCAAGTTTAAATTTTCAAAGTTTTTTTAAATGTGAATGTAAGTTGTTATATGGCATTACAACACTACAAACTCAGTGTATTCTAGTGATTCTCCTTTACCTTGTCTCTTCCAATCCAAGCTACTCCTGACCCTCCCCTGCAGCCTCCTTCCACTATCTAATGAAACACACAAATGGAATGGGGGCTATCCCAAAGGCTGTTGCCTGTATTGGAATATATTCTTCTAGCTGGGCTGCCTTGTCTGGCCTCAGTGGGAGAGCAAGCACCTCAAAGAGACTTGAAGTGCCAGGGTGGGGGGATATCTAGGGGTGGGCACCTGTTCAGAGGAGAAGGGGACATGGAGGGAAGGATTGTAGCAGGGAGTGACCAGGTCAGGGGCAGTGAACAGAATGTAAACTGGATAACTAAGAAAAAATTTTATTAAATGAAAAATTTTTATAGAAAGCCTCTCTGTTTTTAAAGATATTTAAATTTTATTTGTATTGTATGTGTATGCATGTTTTGCCTGAATGTCTATATAAGTGCCACTCGAGTGCCTACTGAATAAGGGGGCCACAGGGCACTGGATGCCCTGGAACTAAAATTATCATCAGTTGTGAGTCACCATGTAGTTGCTGAGAACTGAACCTGGGTCCTCTGCAGGAACAAACAATGTTACACTGGATAATAATGTTTAACTCAGATTAAACACCTCTGTCTCCTCAGACCTCACTTTGTGATAAAGACCCTTTCTTGGAGCACTATGAAATGGGACAGTACGTAATGGCTTTCTCTATTCTCCCTATTGTTTACAGAATACCAGAAAGTATTATTATAATTTTTCTTCCTATACTTAGGATGCATTGATCAATGTTCCCCCATGTGCTGCTTCACCTTATTCTCTCCAGTCTCTAGATAAACAGTATTTCTACTCTAACCTCCTATTAGATCCAGTTACTGCTTCTTTTTCATCAAATTGAAGAGACAAGAACCATGATTTTGCTTCATGGGCAAGATGATGCAGATCTTTTCTTCCTGTGTCTGACTTACTTCACATAACATAAAAGTTACAGTCTTCTCATTTCATATTAAAGGACTTTGTTTTGGGGGATCTACGTAGTATCCCACAATATATCTATATCTATCTATATATCTAAATCTGTGTCTGTATCATCTATATCTATATCCATCCATCCATCCATCCATCCATCCATCCATCCATCCACCTATCCATCCATCCATTTATCCATCCATCCACCACACTGTGAATTCCTTTTGTCACTGAATTGACTCTCCATTGCTCCATTGCATGGCCACTGAGAACAGGGAACATGGTAAGTAGCAGTCTCTGACACATTTTTGTCATTTCCTTTGTACATATACTTGGAGCAATACTCATGGCATTATACCCTTTTCTGAGAGTTATCTTTATGGGTCTACTGTGTATTTTCAGGTAGACTATTTGGTTTTTCACTACTAGGGTTATTTTGTTGTTATTGTTGTTGTTCTTTTCATACTCTAGATATCAATTCCCATTTCCCCCATTCTAAATCTGTCTCTACTCTTGATTTCCTTCTTGTTTTAAGAGATGCTGGTCCTGCAGATTAATCCTAGAGTCTCATATGTGCTTAGTAAATGCACTACCATTGAACTATATTCTGGGCCCTCTTCTCATTTTACAAAGCGTTGAGAAACATTTCTCACTAAGTTGCCCATACTGTCCTTAAGCTCAACTCTGTAGCCAGAGTAAGGCAGGAGTTATGATTCTCCTGTCCCACTTTCCTGGGTACCTGTAATTATAGGCCTGTATATAATTATATATAGATATAATTATAATCAGAGTATAACATAGTGGAGAAAAGTATTCAAGTCTATCCAGTGACTGTCTATTCACTGAACTCATCCACAACAATGCAACTCTCAAACAAAAACCACAGCATACCCTGCAATTTAGAAAATTCCCTTAAGACTTCTCCCAGGCACCATTACCTTCTCAAGGAAACTACTTTTGGATCTGTGGGTTCATTTCGCCTTTCAGAGTCATTTTATTAAAACTGATCAACATGCTATCATCTCTTTTGTATTTTGCTTAATTAATTGGCTTTGTTGAATACAGCAGTGGATAACTTGCTTCCATTGCTACCTACTGTCTTCGTGTATCAACATCCTGGTTTAGTTCTGCTGCTGTCGAACATCTGAGTAGCTTCCTTCGGGACTATAATGAAAAAAACCTCTGTGAGCGTTTTTATATGCTTCTTGCCTGATTGCCTTCAATATTCTTGGGTACATGCTTACAAGAGAGTTAACAGTTTTTCACAGAGGTACAAACACTGCCTGGCTCATGTCATTTTGTCTTTTATGAGCTACATAGTGTCCCTCCAATAAACAGAGGACCATTTAACTTAGATTTTAAGGTCTGTTATACATTTACACAAGACTGTCTTTTATACTTTTCCCTTTAGCTCATCTTTAATGACAACTTTTCTCAGGTGTGACTTGAGCACTGTCATTTATGAGTCATTTTCTATTTGTTCAGGGTGGGGACCTTTTTATTTACCTAGAAAGAATCAAGTGAAACTGGGAAGGAAAAAGAGAAAGGCATTCTGCCTCGGGTACTGTTATTTTAAAGACCTTGCATTTCCACAAGCGCTGTCCAGAGCTAGCATCTTTCTCCATGTCTTTTATGTATTATTGACTATGGCAGAAGCATAGCATGAGGCATCCATAGCTCCAATCCCTACACTAACCCCATCAACCTGAATATAATTTACTTTGAAGAAAGAAACTTTAACCTTACGTTGAAATTTATGTATGTTTTGGGCCAGCTTCTGCCCAGTGTTACTTCATTAATATCATTAACTTTCATCAACATTTCTTCAGGGAACTGAATACTTCAGCAGTAATATTCTGCTCATCAGATTACCGTTACAACTGTTTGCCCACAAACTTACATCTCACCAAGGAAGAATACCTATAGTCTTAGCTCACTGCATGGTCACGCACTGATAGCTTATATGTTGGCAGGTGCTTAATATTTCAAAATTGCATTCCTTTAGATTACACAGTAAATTCTCATTTTCATTTAGTCTCACAACTGAACATTTCAATTATTTGCATGCATCATATTTATTTTGCTGAAATAAGAGTTAATCAATATTTTTGACCATTAAAATGTTAAAGACTAATTTATATCACTTTGGAGTTGAACTCCTTTATCTTGGATTGTCAATATAACTCAGACGTCAAAATTAATACTCACTGTGGAGGTTTACAATCTGGGCCAGGCGATAGTGAGAAGGTCATTATTACAATGCCATTGATTCGTCACAATTATCTTATAGCCACATTTTACATAGCCCAGAGATTTTTATGGTACAAATCCATACTATATGACTTATGAATTACAGATATTTGATCCCTTGTTTGTCAGATTGCATAGCTCAGGGATCTTTAGCCTATCCTGTTCCCATCATTGTTGACTCTGCTGTTGGCCATTTCATATTAACAATAGAGACCCAGCCATCCAGTTGGCCATGGTTGGTTCAGCTGATTATTGTCAATTGCTATAATCAATGTGGTTCGTTCTTAGGACTTTGCATGTATTAAATGATTCAGGAAACCAGTAAGTATTGGATTTCTCTCCCAATATTTTTCAGCAAGTGTAGAGACTATCAGTAATTCTTTTGGACCCATATGCATATTAGAATGATAAAATTTTAATGATTTTGTTATAGCAGCTAAAATAGTCATAGTAAACTGTGGTAACACATATCCCAATCTGGAGGAAGTTTGAAGCACTGTACCGAATGTTTTATGGGTCTTTGCTTACCAATCCACACAACTGCTTGATGTCTTAATTCCAAATGGATTAAGCAAATAGAAGTGGTATATTGGCACACTGAGTTGAAATTCCGGAGACAGGACCAGCAGCAATGTATTTCAAGTTGAACAGGCTCACAAGATCTGGGCTCCTCATGATCACCTCTCTCTTCATCAGCTCAGGTTCTCTCCAAAGGTCAGGTCACATCTTCAAGTTCAACAGAAATAAATCTCCCTTTAACACGCTATTTTTACACAAATATCAGGTAGAGTTTGATTAAACCAAGTTGGATCATAAGCTCACCTTCTGGCCACTCTGTGTCTAGTGAAAGACTATACTGTTAGTCCATATCTAAGTCACAGTACCCCCCGAGGTCTTGTCCACTGGACAGTGTGAACTAAATACAGAGAGGTAAATGCTTATTTTGTTACTAGAAAAAGAAATGAGGCACAGGTAATCAGGAAAAGTGGTTGTGAGTGTAAACAATACTGTTCATTGGCATTTATATTTCTCAGACAAATAAATCAAGGTATATCATGCTACAGTTGTTAACATTTGCCAGATATTAAACATAAAGACAATCTATCAAAAATATCCTCAGGATACTTGTAAGCCCCTCTCCATCTCTGTGGAGACGTGTAATCAAGGCTACTTATCTCATTCCTAATAAGGAAACGCTGATCTTGCCAGTCATCCTAGGGTCTTTAGGGGGAAGGGGACTTCACTCAGTAGATACTGAAAATCTTTTTCCTTATTGAACAGATTCCCCACAAGCAAAATCTATGTTTTCACTATTGAAAAACTGAACAAATACTATGGCTCCTGATGATCTCCTTGGTTACTAGATTCAAATGTCAAACCTGGTAGTCATTTTTACACTGAAGCTCCTTCATCCTTAAATAAGAATACATGGTCAGGCTATAAAAGGTGGCAATATGCTGATAGACACAGGGGTCCACTCAAGCCCTGTATTAGGTATCTACACAGCAAACATAATGGCGTAGAGTACCACACATTCATTACCTCATAGTGCCCCTGGATTAGAGTCTGGGCATGATTTAGAAACCTCTTTTTGTAGAGTCTCACCAGACTGTGTACCCAGGTACATGTTCTCATCAGATGTCCCAATGTAGAAATGAAGGCTTCTACCTCCCAAGGTTGGTGATTAAATATCTTTTGTCTGAATAACAGGCTTCCTATATCCTTGCTGAAGAGGTCAGGGACCACTCAAGAAACTTACAGATTCTTTAGTTCCATCCCACATGCGCATTTCTTTAAAGCACCACCATTCACTTACTCAGCATTGGCAATGGAGAATCCATCTACCTATATCTGATGTTATATTATCAAGTTTTATAGGTAATACACTAAATCTAATTTTAATCCTTGTATGTGTGCATGTGTGTCTAGAGCCCCTGATGGGTCAATGATGGATGTCTTTCTCAATCCCCCTCAGCCTTATTTTTCAAGCTTGGGTATCTCCCTGGAACTGAAGCTGGCTGACAGAGCCAGAGTAGGTAGCCCGTAAGCAAATGAGGATCCCCTTATCTTCACTGCCCACAACTGGAATTACAGGGATAGATCCCCAAGGCTGGCCTTTTGAAATGTGGTTATGGAGAACTGAACTCAGGTCCTCATGATTATGTGGCAAATGTTTTACCTAATAAGTCATTCCCCTGGCCCTAGTTTTGAGAGTCACATACAACCATTCTGTATTGTATTGGTTAGGAGTACATCACAAATCCCATTCTTGCCAAGAGGAAAGAATTAGAAAAGCAAAACAATATGAAGCCAGACTAGACTTTGCATTGGCCTAAGTTATTCTTCCAATACACAGTTCAAAGTGTGTGTGAGGGTATGTGTACATTCCATGCACATGCTACAACATTTTATAGAATGAATTTAGAATCCACACATTTTGGTGTCTGGGGTATTTTATATCAGGATTCTAGAACCAGTTTCCCAGAGACACTGAGGGATATATTTTGTTGGCAACATCAATTTCCAAAGTCAGACATCCTGCTGACCACTTGCGATAACACCATCGATAAAAACATGCATGACCACTGCCCTGTGGGGTTCTTAGTTCTTATAGCAAGCAATGCTAAAATGTTTAGCACATATTTTAAAAAGTGTGAATGTGGATGTGCTGAAGTTTCAGAAAGTCATAGTGATTTGAGAGTGCAGTCTGAGAGGAGCATGGTACCACTGACCTAACTAAGAGGGTAAGAAAGCCTTCTCTGGGGAGATGTTAGCTAGCAGAGAATACCCATTTTAGACACCTATCTACAAAGAAAAAGAGAGAATGAAAAACAGTTTGCTTGATATTTTTAGTACACCTGAACTTCCTGGCTCTTTGTATTGTAAGTGACCAAAAAAATTTTATCAAATTCAAACTTAAGAGTAAAAAGTAAAGGGATTGCTGTCAGAGGATCATCTCCCAGCTTCAGGCATAGCTGCAGCAAAGGACACTAGCAGTGGTGTTACAGGAGGCTTCAGCTGCGTGGATTCCATTCACTTTAAGGCTTCTTTACTGTAGCACCAAGGTAGGAGCAAGCTCCGGCCACATCTCTCCATCAGTGAGGTAGTAAGATTTTCTTCTTTTCCAGGTATAAATGCTCTGTGATTGGATCTCAGAGTGAATAATTTGGGTCAGTTGCCAGAACTGTTAGTAGCCCCTAGCGTCTAGGGATGGCAGGATCAGCACAATGAAAGCCAGGTCTTATAGGACTGGGGATAAACTCAGGCCCTACCCAATTTCCTGAGCTGAGAATGAGGAAGAAGAGCTTCTGGCATAACCAAGACAGAAAACAAAAAGAGTGGCAGGCCAGAGTCTAGTGTAGAATGCCAGTGTCACGCAGTGATGGCAGTAGTGACACTAGATCACACAAAGCATCTCTGATTAGTCTTCCTCACACAAACTTATCTATCATCTTCACAAAATGATGCTGTAAGCACCCTGCTTTGAGATAGCTACCCCATCCACCAAGAAAATCTAACTCTGCAGTTTGAAAGTGGATTGCATGAATCCCCTCAATATCAGAGCTTCTAAAACAATTAACATTCCTCCCTTTGCTCTTCGGTCTACCCTGAAATCGGTGTGCATGCACGCATGCCAACATGCCTCTGCCGCTGCTGGCCTGCTTGCAGGAGGTCCATTAAAGGGAGGCTCATTTCAAGCACAGATGCTCCCCTGGTAGCTTAGTGTCTGCCTGTGGCCAGCTTAAGTGAATTCAGGTGGCCTTAGACGTCTGATCACATCCATGCAGCTAGGGAGGAAATGAAACCTTGTTTATCATCTTGATAAACCGTCTCTTTCAATGCCTCCGGATGCCATATGCAACTCAGTGGAGTCAAATACTATTAAATTGTCATCACTGTCAAAAAGAGAAGTAATAAGTTTCTCTACCTGAGTCATCCTTAATGACTTCTACCATGTGTAACACAAATCAGTTTCTGTTTGCCTTCTTTTCCCTTAAATGTATATGATGCTTTGATCTCCCTGACTGTTGTTGTGAAGCACAGTCTCATGTTATAAATAAATATAGACTTTTATTATTGTCTCTCAGCCAAACCAATAAAGTACTGAGATGACAAAGGGTCAGTCTCAGCCACCGCTAAGTAGAATTATCTCCTCAGAGTGGTTCACAGAAGACAGAGATTGGGAAACCTCTTTCACTGAGTAAAAGTTCTGGAGGTGTCTCCAGTCATCATTATCACTGTGATCAAACACATTGGCAGGTGTTTCATATGCACACTGAAGGTGAAATGTACATCTTTTAGTCTCATCATCTTAACGGATAATATAGCGAACGGACCTAGCTGTATTGCCCCCAACAACTCCTCCCCGCGCCATTGGCTTAAAAGCCAAGCAAACAACGTTTATTAGTTGATCGTAAGACATGATTTAACAGTGAGCTTGGTTTTTAGTTAATCAGGAGCAAGCACTCTGGAGTGGCCACTAAATGAACTCAGGATGCCAGACTGTGGCCCCTTAGCCCAATCTGGCTCACCATTAGACTTGTATGGTCTAATGGCTAAGAACATTCTACCTTTTTTCAAGTGCCTGGACAAAAAGTAATCAAAAGGAGATGATTTATGACACATCAGACTTACATGAAATTCAAGGTTCTGTTTCCATAAATAACATTGGAGTGGGCAGACAGCCACGTTCACCTGTTCACGTACTGCTCAGAGCTATATCCACGATACAACAGCACAGTTTGGCAGTTTCCCTTACCAGACAGCCCACAAAGCTGAGAATATTTACAGTCTGGACCTTTCTAGAAGAAGATCGCTGACCTCTGATCTAAAATATGGCTAGCTGCTGAAACAACAGCAACAAAGCTCCCTAGAGAGTTTTGCACAGTCGATTACCTCCCAACACGCTTGGGATGTGCCAGTTGCCTTCATACCCCGTTGTCTAACCATAGCAAACTTCCATCACCAGCCTTACCACGAGAGGAGGAAGAGCTATGGGTAAATGTCAGCACTATCTAGAGCAGACAGTAGGTCTAGACTAGTAAAGCACACAGCAAGAGTTGACTCTCTACTCTTGCCATCATTTCGCTTGTGTTCACTCATTATCTTCACTATGCCTTTCTCTACTTTGTTGATCATGATAGAAAGGAAAGGAAGCATCAGGGCTTTCTTGAGATAAATATACCTAATAAAGCATGAGCGTAATATCGAAATATACCTAATAAAGCATGAGCGTAATATCAAAATCATGTTAGCATGGCTCCCAAGCCTAATCACAATCACTGAGACTGTAATCATCTTACCTATATATGGACACCTGAAATTTAAAAAACAGCTATTAATGCCATGGAGCAGTTATTCTCCACCTAGGGGTCATAACCCTTTTGGGTGTTGAAGGACCCTTTCACAGGAGTCACCTATGAACCATTGGGAAACACCCATATTTATATCATGATTAATGACATTAGCAAAATTGCAATTATAAAGTATCAACAAATATAATTTTATGATTAGGTATCACCACAACATGACGAACTGTATCAAAGTGTCTCGGCAGTAGGAAGGTTGAGAACCACTGCCACAGAGGCTGCTTCCTGACAAAACCCTTTATTAGAGAATCCAAGAGACATAAGCAGAATGCTAATTTCCTGTTTGTTTGTTTGTTTGCTTAAGAGGTTGCTAGGAATTAGCCCATGAAAAACTAACATATAATGTTTGATATGTTTTATATTTTCCATGTTTCATGCATGCTGAAGAAAGGGCTTGTAATTTAAGGTCATTTTGTGCCTAAGTAAGAAGATCTCTACCAATGGACATCAAGCTCTAAAGTAAGAACACATCTTCCAGAGGATGGGGTCTTCTGACCATTTGACTTTGGTTAGCTGACATCGTGTTTTTTATCCTCTCGGCTTTGCACCTAAGCCAACTTGGTAATGCTGCCTATGAGCATGTTTGTCATTGCACGTTGCA
Source organism: Rattus norvegicus (assembly GCF_021556685.1). Lineage (NCBI taxonomy): Eukaryota > Metazoa > Chordata > Mammalia > Rodentia > Muridae > Rattus > Rattus norvegicus. Next base: position 130,345,155 of record NC_141537.1, read on the forward strand.
ACAGTGGGGCAGTGATGGGCATTGTTTATTAGTTGTTCTCTTACGTTGTCATGAAGACGCTTGTGCGTCATCACTGCAATGTCCCCATCAACCTCCACCATATCCATCCAAGGAGGATAACGGAAGAAACTCATCTAAGGATATATTTTAAGACCATATATGTGGTTGCTCTTCTAGACTGTTTTTATTCCAAGTTATATTCATGCTTGGATGTCATTAAATATATGAAATGAGGAATACAGACCCCAAATGAATGGCATGTTCTGTAGATTCTTAGATTTAAGAGTGCAACCAAGGAGCACCTAGACTATCTACTGATACACATGAACAGTTCAAATGTATGTGGCCAGCAACAGGAGGCTCCTAGAAGCTGAAACAAGAACATAGTCACTTCCACCATTCTGAAATCTGTCTTTGCACCCAGTACAAATGTCCCTCTTTCAGTGGTATTTTTAAAAAAGTCACATTTTTATATTGGTAAGAAGAAATTGTACGCTGTTCGTGTTTTTTAATCCTATCAACTCTCTAGTGCTCTCAATAGTCCTTAAAGAGAGAGCATTTTATTTTATTTCCAAGGGACAAATCCTAAGAAGGCACAACTTTGTAACCTCAGTCCTCAAGCTGAGTAACCCGAGACAGGCTTATTATTTGAAATATCATTTCAGTATTAATATATTCAACCTGAGTGCCACTTTTTCATATAATCCTAGGGAAATTAACATAGCCACAAGAGTTCCTTCTTTGAAATAGGATAGCTTGTTTCTTGTCTAGAAAATGTTCCCATATCAAACTCAGTCTTGAAGGCTACCAAGGAGAAGGAAATTCAGGTCATTGCCTGGCTAAACCAGCAAGCTTGATTCAACTATGTGGCCGTCATCCAGGTTCTCAGAAGATCTAGACCAAGACTACTTTATATGGCATGGTAGGCGGAGATGTAGTCTTAGCTTGTGTCCTAACAACAGTAGTAGAGTACACATAATTCCTGGATGATAGCACAAGGAAGCTAAAGAACCCAGACACTGTTATTGTGTTTCTAGAGACTTTCATGGATCAAAATCCCTCTTGGAGAGAGAGGGTTCCCATTTATTTGATTTTTCCAGCCACCCCAATACTCAAATGATTATGTTAGAGGTCATAAGTATTTGCTAGCGTGACAATAATTTAAAATGTATTAAGGCTAAGTCTGGACCAAGCATATTTTGAAGATGAATAATAAAGAGGTAGCTGTGTTATACTCTCTGCTTCATTTTAACAAATAAAAATTCTCAGACAGTTCTGAGAGCAACACAAAGGAAATTTGATGTCCCGCATACTACAGAGACCACAATGTCATGCAAAACCTTTTTTATTATAAAAGACTAAAAAGATCCTGCTTTATTTAAGGAACAGTCAAGAATTACTGACTTCTTTGTTGTTATTGTTGTTCTCTAAGTTCATTGTGGCATCTTTAGGTAAAATTTATTTCTGTGGGAGGAGAATCATTAATAAAAATGATTCATGCAGTTAGTCGATTCCACTGCATCCACTGTATAAGTCATTTCCTCTTTTTTTATTTAAAGAGGAATCTAGTGAATGAGATGAGTTGCTTTGGGTGTTACTTTAGTATTTCAGGGAGAGTTTGAGAACTGAATACAGTCACCTAGTTACTAACTAGGTAGAAAGGAGAGGATACACGTGCTGGCACCTCCTCCCAGGAAAAACACTGAGAGACTATTTTTCCCACCAATATTCCTATCTAATCTAAGATTATCCCAACAGCATCAGTAGCATCAGATCTTTAGTGTCTACTTTGTGTCCACTATTATTGTAGTCATCTGTCCATACTATTTACCTTTTACCTATTTACCCTCAAAGCACCTTCATAAAGCAGATGCAGTCACCCACTTCTTAGTTGAGAAACTAGAAGTGTGGGGTGAAAACTAAGAAGCAGTAGCAGGATCTCAGTTCCTGAACCTTAGCAACTAGCTTCTAGAAGGTGTGGTCTCCCCATTGTAATATGGTACATCATATATGGCGGTCCTGTCCAGATTCCTTCTTCTGTCTTGTACATGCCCAGAGCCCTGGGCCAGAGGAGATGGTAATTTATTTAACCTTAAGCTTAAATGCATCATGCAGCCATTTTACCCTGCCAGACAAGACTGTGCCTGAAGATCCATTAGTGTCTTTGCTGTCAATGCTTCATAGACAGAGACACTTGGAGCTTCCTTCCAGCCCACTGGGTCAATACAACATTTTTAACAGAGTCTTAAATATGTATTTCTGACATCCGCTACAATGGGTTCCTAAAGAGCTATTTTTAAGGCCTGATCAGGAAGTCCTATAAAAGTGAATCTCAAAGACTCTGCTTTATTTTACATATTACAGCTTTTCAAGAAAGGAGCTACTTGAAATAAAGTGGAAATGTGAGTGTCCAATTAATCTTGTCAATCTTAGCATACTTCAGCCTAGGCTTTATTAATTTCCTTCAAATATTGCCTTTGATTGTATCCTAGTTTGCTTTCTATTGCAGTGATAAATATTGTGATCAAAGCAACTTGTAGAGGAAAGGGTTCGATTCATCTTACAGGTTCCAGTCCACCATCAAGGAAAGCTAAGGCAGGAACTTACAAACACAACTGAAAGCAGAAATCGAGGCACAGACTAGGGAGGAAAGCTATTTACTGACTTGTTCTCTGGTTCACTGTCAGCTACCTTTCCTTTACAGCCTAGGCCCACCTGCCTAGGAATGGACCACCACTCACAGTGGGCTAGGTCCTTCGACACTACCAATTAAGAAAATGCCTCACAGATATACCCATGGGCCTGTCACATAGAGGGAATGCCTCACTAGGGGTTTCTTCTCATGTGTCAAGTTGCAAACCAAGATAAGTTATTACAGACCTTAAAACACATATCCTTGCTTGAACATTGGTAAAGACACATGTTTCAAAAGATACATGTTTCAAAGGTGTGTGTGTGTGTGTGTGTGTGTGTGTGTGTGTGCGCGCGCGCGTGCGAGCATGTGTGTGTGTGTATGTGTGTGCTTGTATTTCTACATCATTTCTAAGTTATTCTACTTAGACTAAAATGGGTTTATTAATGAAAGCATAATATTTGATAATAAAAACAAACATTCTGTCTTCCTTCATATGTATCAATTCTTTTCTTTCTGTACTCCCCTCCATCCTTTCTTCCCTTCTCTGTTTATTTCCATCCCCGTTTCCATCTCTTATAGACATTTAATCAATTACATCAACTTAGAATATGTGCCATGCCAACCCTTTATAACAAAAGTGGGCATTAGTTTAAAATTAAAAATTATGCATCCGGAATGCTATTATGGGAGAATTGTGTGAAATATTGAATCATATATCAGGAAAATATTTGCATATTGGTTCAGGAAGAACACTCAAGGGAGACCTTGAATGATGAAGGTGTAGACACACACACACACACATACACACATGCACGCACGCACACATCATAGACACACACATACAACATACAACACATATCATATATACACACACATATTATACACACCACACATGCACACATACCACACACACACACCATAGTCACACACATAACACCACATACACACCATATAAGCATACATACTGTACACATACCACACACACACACACACACACACACACACACACACACACATGTTCATTTTTGTTCTGTTTTTGAGGCAATTATTACACAAAAGCAGGCCCTCTCTCTCTGAGAGAACTTCCTCTTGTAGTAATTTGAGTTCTCCCACCATGCTTCTTCATCTTGGTTGTAAGCCATCGCTGCACAAATAAACACTAAATTTCTGATTTCTTCACTTAGAAGAGGAAACCAACTCAAGAAACTTCTCACAGGATCATTTTTAAACTGGGTTTTCTCAGTTTATGGCCCAGAATGAATCAGTTGCATAGTATCTAAGCTACTTTCAGTAGATTTCCAATCTGGGGGCAAGTTCTGGATGTGATGACAAGTTTCAGCTCAGCTTTTAATCATCCAGCTGCCAGTCACTCCTAGACTTTTCCTTCCCTTTCCATCATGATACATAATTGTCATCAGTGGGGAGTCCTTTTAAGAGAAACATTCTCCTTAGCAATCCATCTCCCTTGGGTTTCTTACATTGTATAGAGTAAGACAGTGATGCATGGAGCTGGGAAAGAGAGATTGTAGCTTGGAGCATTTGGGCTTGGCAGAAAGCTGAAGTTGCCAAATATAATCTTAAAACAGTATCTTCTTCTCACCTTTGGGGGCATTAGAAAATTTCTTTTCCTGTTAAGAATAAAGTTGATAATGCTCTCAGAGCTCTGACAAACCCAAGAGATTGAGAGGAATGGTTAACAGAGAGACATCCCATGGGGGTTCCTTGCAAGGAATTTACCCATCCTCCTGAGTTGAATGTGGATGAGGAGGGTGAGAGGCAAGAGATGCTACTGAAGGTCTGCAATGGAGGGAGGACCAGGAAGTTGCTGTGAGCTGAAATACTTGGTTATTTCAGACTGACCTACATTGACCGGGTACTTCCTGTGCTAGGTCCTAACTTGAAAACAACAGGACCCTTTATGAAAGTAAATTCTGGGTATGAAGCTGCAATTTTATAGATACTTTATCTTAGAATTGTTTTTATAGTCAAAATGAGGATATGTACAGTAACTTGAAAATCTGAATTGCACAGACAACATCCAAACTGTTATGCACACAGTGTCTTCTGCTGTGAGTTAAGATGGTGGCGTACCTGTGTGACTGGCTGGGTGTACGGATGCGGGGCACAAACCAGAAGAATCCATTTTCCAAACGATCCATATGCAAAAAGAGAGAGTCCGATTTTCTGAGCTCTTAAATGACAGTGCTTTGACAAGCCATAGATCATCTTGAAGTCATTTAGACTCGGACGGAGATAAAATTTGGGAATGGATTGGCTATGGCGCCACCGAAAAGGCTGAGAAGCACTTAGATGACAAATATTATTGTGATTTGAAATAACATTGACATTTAGATTTAAAGGGACAGTTCACTGGGTATTTCTTAAAACACAAGTAATATTGAATAAAAGGGGTATATTTCTAGCTTTTAGGAAAGGCTATGACAAAACTGACTCTTCCCTTTTATTGTGTCCATTGTGTGTGTGTGTGTGTGTGTGTGTGTCTGTGTGTGTGTGTGTGTGTGTGTGTGTGTGTGTGTGTGTTCTCCTTTTCATGAGAAGCCAGCTCGTATGAACAATACACTTCATAATCTCTGTGGTTGTGATACAAACCCCGGGTTTTACTTTGCTAAAATTTTCTCGGTTTCTCATTAAATTTTACATGAGCCAAATTAAACAGAAGATGTTGTTTTCACTAAGAAATATTAAATATAGGTGTGGATGGGGAACCACATTTGCATGTTTACCTATTTACTATGCCAAAGGTGTCCCCCTATCTTAATTATACTCTATAACCATGTGCCTGTTAACCCACCCATCAAGTACTTGCTACTTAGTACTGGGTGATAACTGAGCAAGAGTAATTGCTTTCACTCATCCTTCTAGCATTTAAGAATAGTTTGCTGTGATACATTTTCAGGAACTGCTGTAGCAGAATCCTTTCGCGTAGCGAAGGCAGCTGGACCCCTTTATAGAACTTATAAAACCAACAAATCATAACATGAGGGAAAGTTTTCCTAACAAAGGTTTAATATTTTCATTTTGTCAGCATGAGAAAATGGTCCTGGGTTATACAATCAGGTTGATTTGACTGCTGGATTACTTTGGGACTCATGGGCTTGACTAGACAATCTGTCCTGCAAGCTCCAAGTATCTGTCTTTGCTCTGCCAGTGCTGGGTTACTGCTGCCTACCAGCCTCCCCTCTCACATTGGTGCTGGTGATCTGACTAGTTCCCATGGCTCCTGTAACAAGTACTTTACCTTCTGAGCCAGCTGTTCAACCTCAGTTAACTATTTCAATGTTGTTGCCATCCTCACTAGATGCAGAATTGTTTGGTTCTCCAGGTGTCCATCTTCCTAGCTCTGTCTTCAAGCAATTCTGAAAACACAAGTAAATGTGTCTTCAAAGCACTTTTGAACCCTGATAATACACTAGAAATGATTTAATATACAAAATGATAGGGACTCCTCAGCATAAGAAGTCTACATAGCAGTGAGGGACTCACGGGCAGTAAGGACAAGAAATAAATAGCGCACAGCATTTAAAGGTAACAGGTTCTCTAGGAGGGGGTGAGGATCAGACCAGGATCAAAGGAAGGATTCTCACATGTGCCTGCTAAGGAAATTAGGATTTATTTCAATAGAGTAATCAATTGGACATCTTATGGAGTGGCATTTGAGCAAAGATGAAGAGGATTAAGAGTGAGCCAGAGCTCTGCAGGAAGAGTGTCCCAGGCAATGTGAGAATACCTGGGAAGGACGGAGCCCAGCATGTTAGCTTGATTGCCCCAGGCAATATGAGCAGTGTTCATGGAGGAAGCAGACGAGGGAAGAAGAGCAGTGGCAAGTGAGGGCATACACGGGGGCGGGCATTCTAGACACTTATCTATGATCACCCCAAGAGAGACATGACAAACTTCTTCTACAGATGCTTTCTGTCAGTGAAGAATCACCATTTTTGTACACGATGCAAACCCCATGAACTTTGGAATCTGATAAACTGGAATCATTCTTCTGTGCATCTAAGCAAGTTATTAGCTGTATGCAGGACTTGGTTATTTTATCTATATTCTGGGGGGGGGGGTGATACGCTGTAAGGTCACTGGCTTCCAGCATGCTAGACTCATGATCTTGTATATCTATCACAGCCTCTGACCCGACTGCAAATCAAGTAAGATTCACAGTGCCTCCGGGGACCATCCTCATACCTTGTGCTATCTTCCATCACAAGTGCCGCTCCCATCTGGTATTGAAGCCAAGTGGTCACTTAAATTTGTGATACTTTCACAAAGTGTAAATCTAGCTAGTACTGACTTGATAGAACATAGTTATAGTCGGCAACTGTTAGCTAAAGCAACCTGAGCATGAGTGTCGGGGTGAGGGTGTAATGTACCATTGGCCTTGTCCCATAAACTCTAACCCCAGATCTGTGGAGATAGGGAGATAAGTTCCCTTCACCCAAGTTCAACCTTTCCTGTTTTCTGTTCAGTATTGTGCTATGATGTTTGTCCCTCCTTCCTGGCCACCATTTTCTTCTCCAATTCCTCCTGTATATGGTTGCCAAAGAGATGGCACTGAAGCAACGTCCCCATGGGAACTGGCCATTGTCTTTCCAAATTACTTTTAAAGGTACACTGTACAGGACGACTCTCCTGAGAAAATGATGAGGAGCACCCTTCACTTTAATCCTGTCTTTCCCAGCCTGAACGCTGTAGTTCATTGTTTATGGTACATTTCTGAAATGCCCCAATCATTGCTTTGGAGAAAAGGCCAATTATAACCTGAAACAATGACTTGTATAAGATCATTCTACAGTATCTTAAAGGACCAGGATGTAAGGAAGTGTTCAAAAAGACCAAAACAAATCAAGCTTACAATAGTCGCTGTGGCAAAGGCACATACAAGCCAAAAGAAACCTTGCCACAGTGAAAGCTAGGATGTTCGATGCAATTAAATGACCTCATATTACATTATGAGACCATGCATAATTAAAATACAAGAGTATACATAGATATAGATAAGTACATGAAAATGGAGACCAAGCTCCTGCAGAAGAATTCTGAATATTTTATTCATTATCATAATTTCAAGACCCAGACTGTAACTCCACAGCTTCTAAGGGTAGAAAGGGCAGACTGCTCATAGCAACTTCCTTTCAAGGAGTACACTACAATGGGGAAAGTAAGGAAAAATATTATAACAATGGAGAAACCTGATAACTGTTGCATCAGCCGGCTGACCAGGTTCAGCATCAACAAGGCAAAGCCAGATTGTTAGTGTGTACCTATGATAGGCCCAGAGTGGATTTACCTCTTCAGCCTTCCTCCCCAAACACATAACCTTACTCTAATCATAAGAAACACAGACAAATCCCAATTGGAAGACACTCTGCAAAATGCCTCACCAGTCTACCCCCAAAGGTTATCAAAAAGCAATTGAATGTTTGAGAAAATGTCACAAGCCACAAGACACCCAGGGAGACAAGGGAAATGAACACAATGTAGTCTGTCTGATTGGACCCTCGAGTAGAAAAGGTTAAAACTAAGGAAGTCTAACAGAGCTTAGAATTTGGTTAATGCAAATATTAGAGAGTGTGAATCTGGAGTAGCCAGAAGAGTCAGAAAGGGAGGGAGTGCCCAAAATGAAAGCCAAGCAAACATACAGTGTTTACTCCATGTCAAGGCGATGCACAGGCCAATGAAAGGGCTCCCAGCCATCGAAGCCAGAACATGTTAAGCAGGCAGGTACTGTAGCACTGGCTCATAATGCCGAGGAAAAATAAACATAAAATGCATTATACAGAAGATGTCAATAATTAGGTAACACAAGCAGGAAAGATGGGGCCTCTTGATACCATCTTCATAAATTTTCTGAAAATCTTAAGTTACTTTGTACTAATAAAATGAGTTTTTAAAAAAGATTTATTATTTATTTTATGTGTGTGAGTACACTGTTGCTGTCTTCAGACACTCCAGAATACGGCATCTGATCTCATTAGAGATGGCTAAGACACCATGAGGTTGCTGAGACTTGAACTCAGGACCTCTGGAATGGCGGTTAGTGCTCTTAACTGCTGAGCCATCTCCCCAGATTGTCACGTTATCATGAGGCCTGCTCTTCATAACTGCCACTGCAGCCTCATCTTTCAACTCGGATTCTTAGAAATCTTCTATGGAGTCTCCATACACAAACACATCTCCCATTGTACCTGTTTACAGAACACGGGACTTACACTATTACTATTAATGTTAGTTAATTCATATATTTTACTCAGTCATTAAGGAAAAACTTCTATACATCCTCAATATGGCTAAGAAGAAATAAAATGTAACCTTGACTCTGTCCTAGTTTACAGCTTGGCTGGAAATAGCCAAAATCACCGACTACCAAGTACTTGGAAATTCATGGAATACTAAGAGAATAAATAGTTGTGGAGGTGACGAGGCATTCTCTAAGGAATTGATCTTGATATTGAGCTCTAAAGAAAGCTCATGGGGATTCTGTCTCATACACACATGTGTATGTATGTATTTATGTATGCACGCATGCATGTATTTCCTATATAATACATGTGTCCCCTTCTTTTTCTCCCCCTCTTTCTTTCTCTCCATGTTTATGTGTGCATGAATCTTGAAGGGAGGTGGAATTGGAAGGGTTGTCATTAAGAGACAGGACTTCAGGACTTTTCCTATGTGCTGGAGTGACAGAGGTACATAGGAGCTAAGATATGCTATTTCAGGAGAGATCATATATGCTGAGACAGGAAAGAGAGTAGTTGGACTGGAGATGTACAAGGCCCTGGTTTAGTCATCTTCATACCCACAACCAAACAAGAAACAAAAAGAGAGGAATGTCCATGCAGAAATCCCCTTTACCCCTCGGTGGTATTGTTGTAGGACTCTTGATCATCCATCAGACTCACGGTAACCCCTGTAGGTTAGGGTATGCTCTCTTATTTCTATCCACACAGCTTCTGCTGCAGGTGTGGTGGTTATTATTCCCACTTTAGAGCTGAGGAAACTAAGACCTTCAAATACTAAGTAGACAGAATAAAATTCAAATGAAAATTAAATGAGCTAAGCTTTGGACTCTTCCCTTCTCTTGCGGGAGACAGAACTAACTACCTTGTGTTTGCTCACTTGAGTAGATTTCTTCAAAGGCAAAGGTTTCTCAGCACTGTTGATGTTTTGTACCAGACTCTCCCTTGCTGCAGCAGACCCCCCATGGAGCATTGTAGGATGTTCAGTGACATCCCCACTCTCTACCCATAGGATGCAAGTAGCATCTTGCTCCCCCTAGTGACCTCAGGCAACAAACTGTCTCTAAACTTTGCAATTATTGGTGAGAGAGAAACCTATCACGCCCTGGTCCCACTGTACCTAAAACACGGTGTTGCTACTAAATTCCCAAAGAGAAAATTGCCTCAAGAATCCCCTTTCCCCTGTCATCTTTCTATTTTGCACTCCCCTATTTGACCCTACATGTCTTCTACGTATCTAGATAGTATACACTCCCCTGAGGGTTTATAACACAGCAATGAACGCCAAAAGTCAAGAACTCTAAAGTTGGGAGCCCATTTTGGTAAAATGAAAACCCATTGTCTCTGACTTAAAAAGCTGAAGGTGGGAAAGTTAATTCCTGATATATTCATAACGTGGAAAATCTCATTGCTTCCAGGGTAAGCCCAAGCTAGCGATGGCAATGATAGCTATAATTTGGGAATCTGATGGAAAAAGATGACTAGTTTATAAGCAGCTTAACAACAACAAAATCCAAAGCAAAAGGAGTAACTTGGTATTCACCAACCTTTACTGATCTGGCCGCTCACCTATGCTGGAGCTGTACAGGGTGGACTACATTAGGATGCCCATATACATTGAGACAGGCCTAGCTGAGCCCTAACAATGTAAATGTAGTCCTGTGTCTAGCCATGCCATGGAAAGCACATTACCATTTCCTCCAGAAAATCTCCCTTTCCTTTGTGCATGCAACCCAGGTTTGGCATTGATTCCAGCCTAGATTTTCATTCAGCTCAGCCCCCTTGACATGGGCAGGAAATGGGAAGGAGAATGGTACCCTGGCCGCTTTCCTAGCATTGTGGGTTCTGCATCCCTGGCGCTCCTCTGCTCATCAGTACTGGCTGCTCAGAGAATCTTCAATGCACATAGGACAGGCAAGAGTGCTCAGCACAGTGCATTTAAATCAGGTGGTCTCTTTACTTGGCATTTTAGCTGCAGACATTTGCTGCTCCACTGATTTCTATTACATCTAGCCCAAAATAGTCACATCCTGAGATTCCCATTAATTCGAGGGTGTTCTTCACTGTTTTCAGTACAGCAGTGAGATGCCTGGGTTCTGTGAGGCTGTGTGGATCATGAAAGAACTCTTTAGCAATTGTGTTCTACAGAATCCCTCTATAATCCCATCCTTTTCTCCAAAGTCGTCTGTGTATTTTCTATGTCTAAGTAATCCTTCGGTTAGGTCTAATAGACGGCCCTCTCTTTTATTGTCTTGCCAGAAGGAGGGACCTGTGAAGTGATAGCGGCCCACAGGTGTTGCAACAAGAACCGCATTGAGGAGCGGTCACAAACAGTGAAGTGTTCCTGTCTACCTGGGAAAGTGGCTGGGACAACAAGAAACCGACCTTCCTGTGTTGATGGTGAGCAATGGAGTTTTAGCACTCTCAAATGGATGTTCATTCAGGAGGTCACTGTGTACAATGTGTTTTCTGTGGAAACTACCTGTGCTTCTGGATCATGCCTGAGGCATATCTTAAGTGCTGTGCAGTCAAATGTCATAACTCAGCATAGGCATGAACTTTGGTTCCTCTGGTAAAAGGTTTGAGTGTCTACTCCAAAAGCTATGTTGACAGCAGACTGCCATTGTTGCTGGTGCAGAAGCATCTGGGAGGTGCCTGAACCATGAGGAACAAGAAATGTATGCTTTTAGCTGATTTAGAAAGTGATTTTGCTTGAGCCTATATAGGATCGTGATGGTGTTAGTGATACAGAAGTTGACAATACCTAATATTTATTTAGAAAGATATTTAGTGAGCACTGCCAGGTATTGCTCTAGTGGCTATGGATATGTGTGTGAATGATCACCATTGCTTTGAGTTCTCCTATATGCCAAAATCTGATATATATTATTTATATGATTTTATCTAATGCTACCAAAAATTCTACTAGTGTTATATGAGTTGTCTATTTCTATTATAAGTAACACCCAAATTTAGCAGCTGAAAATACCAAACATTAGTTGAAAATTGTACTTCATTTAGTAGAATGCTTGCCTACCATGTGCAAAGCCTTGGGTTCAGTCTCCAGCATGGCATAAACCTGGCACGGTTGTGAATGTTTGTAATCCCAATGCTTAAGATGTAGAGACAAGAGATCAAAGCTATCCTTGGCTACGTAGGAAGTTCAAGACCAGCATGGGCTAAACAAAACCTTGTCTCAAATAAATAGATTGAATTAAAGTTTAAATATGCTGGCAGATCAAAAATTAAACTTAGCTGGGAGATTCTGTCTCCAAAGCCCATGTAGCTGCAATTGAGATCTAAAATGTTGACTGGGGCTGGGGAACAGCTTTACAATGGCTTGCTTGCACTGCTGTTGGCAAATGCTTTTGTTTTTTTACCATGTGGACCTCTCCATTGTAAGCTTGGTATCTTTACAACGTGATATTAGGTTTTCCCAGACTATCTTTAAGAAAAGCACACACAAGCTCCAATGTCCTTTATTTTAAAACTCAGAACTTACCCTTCACCATTTTGTTGCTGTCCTATTGTTTACACCAGTCTACCCTCTTCAGTGTAAAGGTAAGTTGCCAGAACATGAAGACAAACAGGCATGAGTCATCAGAGGCCACATCGGAGGCTGCACAACAAAGGAGACTCCATTTTCTTCCCACTGCAAAAATAAAGAAACAGAGTAAGAACAGTAGGATAATCCCCTGATACATGCTTTGAAAATCACTTCTTGTCTGACTTTTAAGGCCAGTATAACAGACTTTAAGACTAAATCATGCTGCTAACTTTAAGATAATCTTATATACTGTGGCCCTGCAGTGAACCTGTGGTTCTCTGCCTTTACCATAATTTAAAGGTTTAGGTGTGATTTAATCTAATTTTTCACCAAAAGATTTAGGACTCAAGGAACTGACCCATTTGTACAGGGTCATAGAGCAGGGCGGGGAACATCTCTCTCTTGGCCTTAGGTCCACTCTTCTCCAGATATGCAGAGCGAGGACCCTCTCTGCTTTGCGTTTTCCTTTATGGATTAGGTGGTTAAAGAGAGAAGGTATGGTAAAGAAAACATAAGATATTTTAGGAAGTGGCAGAATTCTCCATTAACCAACCACAGGGAATTTTTTAGGCAGCTGCTGACCATCATCTTTCTGTGACTTCTCATCTTTGCCTATTTCATCTGTTTTGTAGAGCCTGATGACCTCTTTAAGTGTTCACATGCACACTCTCATAGGAATTAAAAATGGGGACAAGACACCATTCCGATCTCACTAGCATGAGAATAAAGGCTCAATAGAGAATACTCAATGAATATTCTGTAAATAGGATTTCTGAGACAACAGAATATATTGGTCCAGCTTGAGACAAGAGGTCAACTTTTGCCTGGTCAACTACAGCCACAGGGATAAGTTTACATGACCAGCACAGCTGTCCTTCCAATCCCAAGAAAGTCAAGTTTGTCTCAAATTATGTGATTAAGCCAAGTTGGAGAAAGAAGTGCGATCAGTTTTGCACTGGAACAGTTTCTTCCAGGAGTCATCTGGGAATATCTGTAGAAACTTATATACCAGTTACTTATCAAAGTTGGAGGAGCATTACTGCTGTTTGTTTCTAGTGGATAGAGACCAAGGAATACTACTAAACACCTATAGTACACTGGACGCCCCCATCCCCTGCAAATACGTAAGAACAGCAATATCAGTGATATTGAGGTCGACTCAATAGGATTGTGACTCACAGTGAATACCATGAAGCACAGCTAATGAGGGAAAGGCAGGAAGCTATCCCACTGAAGCCATGTTGGCCTGTTTTAGGAGGAAGCTCTTGATCCAAGAAAGTAGGAGGCATTCTACAACATAAAGCTATCACAGTCTCTTAAGTTCTTGGCCAAAGAAAGCATGGAGGTTGTTTAGTATAAATCTCCATCCCAACTCTAGCTAATTTTTGTCACTTATGACCTAGGATGAAATTACTATCAGATTTTGGATGAAAAACATGACATACAGTGTATTGGCTGAGCTGACAGAAGCAGAAATGGCATTTGGCTCTGCCTTTGTGTTAAATAATAAACCATATGAAAGCAATATTTTATTCTCAGGGCAATTTTATTTCATTTTGGAAACTATTTACCATCAGTGTGGTTGTTCCAAACAAAAGGACAACGACCTCTATCTTCCAAGCAAAAGCCAAAAAAAGAGTTGTTTAGTCCGATGATGAACATGCAGATATAAATAACATTCCATTCTCAGATCTATGGGCTTGCATGGACAAGTCTACGTGTTGTTATCATTAAATTTGTTTGGAGACTCTAACACCTTATATGAAAAATAAATATGAAGCAACCATTTTGATGTAGTTACTGGAATATTGGGGTAAGATATTATACCTGGGCAGAACTTCTGCTGTGCTTGGTACCAATAGAATGGCCTTTGACAAAGTTAGTTCTTCCGCAGTGTGTTGTCCCCTCCAAAGTGAAGGTGAGGGTGAGAATGATGTCTGCCTATTGTGAAGTGAGGAATAATAAAACTATCCTAGTAATGTGATTTCTACATTGGCTTCCCTCAGACGCTCTCTAAATTATAGGTTTTATTTCTTATCTTACTAGCAGGTATGGATAATTGTTAGAGATACTAACTTAACAAAATTTCATAAAGCTCTTTAACTGTTTTTACTGTTCATGCAGCGTGATGGCATCTTGGCCCCCATGTGTTCTGAGAATCTCTTCTAGCCAATCAACCTGGATATCACCAATTTTCCTTTAGGAGTTCAAATTCATTCTAGGGATTTTTAAAGCCATAGATATGTAATATCCATACTGTAATATCACACTGGTGATAGCATCTCCCAGAAATGGTGATGCTTTGTATGATTGTTTCATAGTCTAAGGCCAGCGCTAAAGGGTAAAAGCACAAAGGGGATATTCACTACATTTAAATGCTATAGTATTAATTCACTTAATATGTGATAAATATTTCCCACACATGTACATTTTCTTTCAAATGTTATTTTTAAACACTAAGATTCTCAGTGGTAAATACACCATCATTTATTTGACTGCCCTCTGCTTTGACATACTTAGCATGTTTTCTGCATGCCCCTGACTCACTTTCCTAGGAGTAATTACACATAAGTGTCCCCCAGGGCAGCAGTTGACGAAGCATGCACGTATGTCCCACAGTTGTCCAAGCATGCAGTCTTACACAGTACATTTTCCATGGGAAATCTCTGAATGCTGTTACTTCCTCTCCTCTGAAGTAAAGGTCAGCTGTCACCTGTCTTGTCAAAAGCAGAGTAGCTGTGACTTGAAATGAAGCATATGGTTTTATTAGTTTAGATTCAAAATCTGATATCAGATTATTTGAAATGAGAAATTTGAAAGTGAAACCTTAGCAATGTATTCAAAGCCTATTATGTATCTGAGGGGAAATTCCAAATGATGACTGTTTAGTTTGAAAATATTTGATCACCAAATAACTGAAACCTCCAAAATACACATTCATCAAATTATGTCACAGCTATCTGTCAATATGTATAAAATCATCGTCCCCTTTTCCCTGTGCTTCAGAGGTAACAATGTCTATGAAGGAGTTCTATGAAGGAATGTGTTGTTACATATTATCTACCATTTAAGCCTATAATTCAAATAATTATATTATCTTACTTGGGATTCTGGTCAGAACAAACTAAAACTGTAATTTTTCCTTTTAGGTATTTCTAAGTACTTCTTGCAGCTTAAAATAAACCAAGTACACATTCACAGACATGAAGAGGATAAACATATAGTAAGCATAGCCATTTAAGGGAAGAATTTGTCCAAGCAAGGATTACTATAGAACACTGAATACTGACCTTGTAGGGGACTTCTAAATTTGTAGTCTTCTAAATTAATGCTCTACCATGGCCTAAAATAGCATCGGTCTAATTTTTTTGGTAAACAATGCAATATGGTAACAATAATAAGGAGAATGCCAATTCATTTTTAAGGTTTAACACATGTACCTCTTCCATGTACTATGATCCTATGTACTTATTTAATAAGGCCAGCCTTGTAAGGTATACCCTGTTAGTTCTATTCTTTTCATAAGGTAAAAAGGCATAGAGTGAAGACCACACTTACCTGTAGGTATGAAAACAACAACTAATAACAATTAAAGAAAGTTTAACAGACATGATAATATTCGTTCACAATCACAGCACTCAGGAGGCTGAGGTAAGAAGATCAAGATTTTGAGGTTGACCTGGGCTGCATAGTAAATTCCTGTCTCAAACTATTTTACTTGACAGATTTATATTTGTACTTGTACAGTCCCATACAGTTGTACTATATGATATTCAGAACCAGAACTCTTACAAATGTTTTATGGAAATTGATTCTGAGTGAAAGATATGATAGAATTTTCTTGACACACTTGACATATATCATCTTAATCCCAAAACACAATATGGTAGGGGAAAAGCCTGAGAATAGAGATACATTTTAAATTTAGAAAAGTTTTCCATAAAATAAACTTAAACTTACACACACACACACACACACACACACACACACACACACACACACACACACACTTGACATTAAATAGCCCCATGGTAGCCTGCTAAACCATGATATTGAATTAAAAGTTCTGTAGGCAAGTAGCTTGTTAGAGTTGCAGTATAAGGCAGTGATTTATATGACAAACTTTTGTTTTGTTATAAGCATTCATACAGACCCATGTCCTCCATCATATATTCACAAGACCATGATTTTACAGATACTATAGTTTGGTGTTTCTTTTCCTGTGCCTGTGGCTCAGAGTTCTTTCTTGGACCAGCTAAACTAACAGTGCATAGCTGATCCCAGTACTAATCTTTCCAATATCTCACTAACATGTCAGGCTCAGTGCCATTTGCAAAGCATCTAGAGACCTTTCAAAAGATAACATGAAAAATTGCTTGCTTTTATTTGCAACATTAAATATTTTAGTGATGAAAAAATGACCCGTTTGGGATTCTTCACTTTTGCTTGTCATCCACTCAATGAAGCACCATGTGAGGGAGCTGATGCAATGGGTTAGAGATGCCCTCTCCACCATCTCTTTCTGACTGCTGTCTTGCTTTTAGAAGGGCAACTCCAGCTTGCTTAGTAGACAGAACCACCAAACTCAGATGATTCCTTCAGAAAGGAGAGCTGTCGTTTCCGAAAGGAGACCCCACTGCTCCATTAGAAGAGAGTCTGGGATGGCATCACGGGTAAAACGGGTCACTTGCAGATGTGACTTCTAAATCACATACAAGTTCTCTTTGAAACAGCATTGGCTCCCTAACTTCAGAACAAAACCTGCATGGGAGCAGCAGCCATAAGAGAAGTGGGAGGAGACAATCACAGGCCTGGAGGACATTTTACATCTCTCAATGTAAGGCCAGTCTCTGTATCTGCTCCTTTTCATAGTAGGAAGAGCAGGATGCTGATTGGCAGAAGTCCTCTGAGCTCTCAGAGTGGATGCCACTGTTCTACTCCCATGCTCTTCCTCTTCTCCTCTCTGAGTTTGTACAAAGAGTTACGGTTGGACAAAATAACCATCCGCCCACCAGTCCTTTGGCCAACAAAGTACCATAAGTTTGGAATTGTATTCAGTTCAAACACCCCATCTTCCCTCAGCCTCCATTCTTCCTTATAGCCACTTAAGTCTCTGGCACACTGACATTACTAATGCCTAATCCTTAAAGACTGTAGAATGAGTGGGGTGTGACTCACACAGTCACTTTTTTATTATTCCCCTGTTAATAAGCAAATTTCATTATTTACTTTTTAATGTAAAGTAATAGTCGACATGATACATACAGAAATATGTATATGAAGACTCTAAGGAACAAACATACATCAAAGCCTCACACTGGACCCCAAATAATATATACGTATTTGCCAATGAGAACTATTCAAAAGATACTTATGTATGTAGGTGCAGCAAAGGAAGAGTGAAAATATAAGTATTTCTCTTTCCCCATTCCCTGTTACAATGTAGCTGCCAGAAGTAACCATTATTACATTCCTGTACACCTTTACAGTAAATAACTAGGCACACACAGCCTTATGATGCACATACACAAAGCTTTATAAATCAAATGTTATCATATTCAACAGAATGATGATCCATGCCTATAATGTTATAGCACAGCAGAGGGATAGACCTCAAATAAGTCACTGAAAGAGAAATAGAAATGACTGCCAAGCATAAAAAAAATTACTGGACATTACTCATTTAGAGAAATGTAAATTAAACACTGAGATGCAGTGTCATCCATCAAGAAGGCAGGGATGAAGAGTTTGGTAATATCCAGTCTTAAGGAGGGAGGAGAGAAAAATTACATTTAAATCATACTCAATGACAAACGGCTTACAAACTCAATTAGTTAGCCACTCTTCTCTGTGTGGCTCACCAAAAGGGAGGATGATAAATAGGAAAATTTGTAATGAGGCTGGATGTTTGGAGAACATAATAGAAATGGAATGTGTTAGAGTTTGTTGTGCTTATTTTTACTTAGCAACAGTTCTTGGGCATTTAAATTCTTGCATTCTCACACATGTTGGATCCATGGGTATAGACAGCAGCCAAGAAACCAGAGAACTTGGTGTCATTTCTGTGGGAAAGCTAAGTATGAAATTTCACATGATGCATACATTACAGGTTCAAAATTAGCAGTCACAAAACAATCTCATGAAGTATAAGGCTTGCATGTATGCATTTGTGCATGCACATGATGTGTTCATATATGTGTATGCATGGGTGTGTGAGACAGAGGTAGTATATCCCCAATCCCTGTCAGTCTCCTACCTGCTATAAATTTGATGATACACAATTTCATTTTCATAAATGAGGGTATTTTCCCCAGAGCAGCCTCCAAGTCATTGGTTATCATTTATCTCTCAAGAACTCAGGTGTTTTCATAGACCTGTCATTCTTGGATACCGGTTCATTTTTAATCGGTTCTTTTCCTTTCCCAAAGAGAGGGAGGGGATGCTGCCCTCAAACCAAGGAGCCAGCTCCTCATTCCTGTAGCTGGGCTCCAGCCTTGAAAAGGCAGGGCTTCAGGGTCTTGTGTTATTAATGCTCTCCATATGAATAACAAGCAAGCCTTGTGAATTATTTCACACTTCTGGGAAAATCTATGCTCCTGTCCTCTGCAGCACTGCTGGACACTCTGGGGAATAGTAGTATATTTCTATGTGAGACCTTCTGATGATGTCAACGAAGGGCACAGCAATACAGCTGGGCTCCCTCTGACACCCACATATAAATTCACACAAATGAATATTGCTTTAAAAATTAATACTTTCCTTCATCTTCTAAGATTTCTTAAATCTCTGGAAAGATTACCCCTAACCCAAACATTGCATAAATTGCCCACTGTGATGCTTAATGATGATTGCCAATTTGACATCAAAGAGACGAGCTTCTAAGCTTACCTCTGAGAGAGAGTTTCTAGATTAGGCTAGAGAGTACAGGAAAACCCACCTGTAATATGGGCGATGTTATTCCACAGGCTATGAGCCAAGACCACATATTAAGAAGGCAAACCAGCATCCATTGCTGGCTGCTTCTGAACTACAGATGGAAGGTTACTGGCTGCCTCCCTGTCCTGCCCCCTAGACTTTCCCAACAACCTCCTGACCTACGTAAGTGAAGCTGTAACCTTAAGTGCTTCTTCTAAGATGCCTTTGCCACAGTAACAAGGAGTTTCAATACATGCTAACCAGACCACAGAGACCCAAAATTTTCTATGTTCAAAAGCTATTTAGATATAAGATTGGAGAATACAGTTTTCACTGTCTCCTCCCACCCCATTCAGGCTTCTGTGAGCTAAGCCAGATAGGCAAGATAGCCTCACTGAACCCCCAGCTACCTGCCTGCAATGGCAGACTAATTATCCTTACCTCTAGGACCAGCTCTGTAAATTTCTTCCACAAGAACTCATATTTATCAGTTCCATAACCTGTGCCTTCTTCCTTGCCATTTATTGAGGACCGCTTATCAACAGCAGATAGCATGCCACACATTACTCCTCCAGCAGGAGTCATAACCACCAGCACCTCAAAACCTCCTAACCTTTTCTAACCCACATATATTATCTTTAGAAAAATGAGATGAGAGATGTAGGCTCCAAGATGTACAAAGGATTCAGAGAGAAAATCTCATGCACCACCTTCTCGTGACCTTGTAGATGGGCTTGAGGACTCCTCCTGCCAACCACACACACACACACACACACACACACACACACACACACACACACACAGCCAGAAACTGAAATAGAACAAAAAGCATGAGTTAACCACCCTCATTAACCCTGATGCTCTCTGTTGGGCTTGTCAGAGAGTGATGGTTAATCTTAGTCATCTATGTGATGAGGTCTGGAATCACCTACAAGATGGACCTTTGGGCATGCTAGTGGCAGATTGTCATGATTAGGCTAACCGATAGGAGAAGACCTGTCCACTATGGATGGTGTCATTCTCTAAGCTGGGATCCTGGATTGTATAGGAAAGAAAAAGAGTTGAACTCGGGTATTTGTATTCATTATTTGCTGCTTCTTGACTGTGAACAAGTCACTCGTGTGCCCAGCTTCCTCAAACTCCTCCTGCTATGACATCCACACTTGAAAATGGACCAAAATTACCTCATTACATTACTTTTAAAAAATGTTTTAAGTTTTTTTTTTGAGATTTTAATATAGTTACGTCAGTTCACCCTTCCCTTTCCTCCCTCCAAACTTGTCCACATGCCCTTACCCTTCTTCTCTTTGAAATTCATGACATTTTTCTTCATTTTTATTGTTGTGTATATGTGTGTGTTCCGAAATATATAAATACAAACTTTTCAATCTATACAATGGTGCTTGTATGTATATGTCTTCAGGGATGATCATATGATATTGGATAGACAATTGCTTTTCCCTAGGGAAGACAGTTTGGGCTCTCTGCTTTAGGTAGCCATGTTGGTGAGACTTCACTGTCGTTGATATAGCTTCTAATTCTCATAAGAGACACAATCTCTCTATAAACTTCCTGTTTCTATGGCTCTTACGATCTTTGGGCCCCCTCTTCTGAAATGACCCCTGAGCCTTAGATGCAGGAGTTTTGTTGTAGATGTGTTAGTTAAGACTCCACAACTCTGCACTTTGATGGGTTATTACTTCATGTGATGGTCTCTGTTCAAAAGAGAAGTTTCCTTAATAAGGGAGAAGAACTACTTTTATCTATGGGTCTAAGAATAAATGTCTAGAAGACAGTTAAGAATTGTGGTGGTTTAGTAAAGTGGTGGTCACAGGTTCTCCTCTAAGATATATGACTTCCTTACACATGGATAGTTGGTAAGGCTTCCAGTTATTATATCAAGCATAATTTTATGTGTTGATTGGAGCCTCAGTCCAGTGAGAGAGCTGTTGGTTACCACCAAGATATGCATGTCACTATTATACCCTTAGGGAGATCGTGTGATGATGGTTTCTGATTCCTAGGTATCTCGATAGGTTGGAATCTTGGCTGTTTCCTTCCTTTGAAAGTTTGAATAGCACCGACTAACATAATGAAGGCTGGTCCTCAGGCTGTTGTTTTCAGATCAGATCCTCTGGGCTTTGTGTCTGACCTGCACGATATATTCAACACTTAGAATCCATGTCTGGGGACAAGCAAGGGCCCATAATTAGTCTCTTGGACAATCCTCACAAGCAATTAAAAAGAGGACTTCTCTCTAGGGTTGGGTATTGTTTTTTCTTTTTTGATATTTTCCTTATCACATTGTCTAAAATTCCAATGACCCATCAGTTCACATGACTGAGTCCTCACTTTGTGTGAGACCCTGTGTTTTATATGTACAATTTCCTATAATCCTCTCAAAGCTGTGAAATGGTAAGCACTACTGATGGAAGAAGAACCTGGTAGCTTCTTCTGAGACATGGTAGAGATTCATGTGGAGGCCCTTGCGGAGAAATGCTGGAAGCATGGGAGAGGAAGTGGGTCAGGTATACTATTATACAAAAGTTGGTTCTTTGAGAAAATCAACAAGATAGATAAACCCTTAGCCAGACTAACGAGAGGACACAGAGAGTGTGT
The DNA here is from genome assembly GCF_021556685.1 of Rattus norvegicus. NCBI lineage: Eukaryota > Metazoa > Chordata > Mammalia > Rodentia > Muridae > Rattus > Rattus norvegicus. Next base: position 130,367,128 of record NC_141537.1, read on the forward strand.
CCAAATTAACAAAATCAGAAATGAAAAGGGAGACATAACTACAGATTCAGAGGAAATTCAAAAATCATCAGCTCTTACTATAAAAGCCTATATTAAACAAAACTTGAAAATCTGCAGGAAATGGACAATTTCCTAGACAGATACCAGGTACTGAAGTTAAATCAGGAACAGATAAACCAGTTAAACAACCCCATAACTCCTAAGGAAATAGAAGCAGTCATTAAAGGTCTCCCAACCAAAAAGAGCCCAGGTCCAGATGGGTTTAGTGCAGAATTCTATCAGACCTTCATAGAAGACCTCATACCAATATTATCCAAACTATTCCCCAAAATTGAAACAGATGGATCACTACCGAATTCCTTCTATGAAGCCACAATTACTCTTATACCTAAACCACACAAAGACCCAACAAAGAAAGAGAATTTTAGACCAATTTCCCTTATGAATATAGACGCAAAAATACTCAATAAAATTCTGGCAAACCGAATCCAAGAGCACATCAAAACAATCATCCACCATGATCAAGTAGGCTGCATCCCAGGCATGCAGGGATGGTTTAATATACGGAAAACCATCAACGTGATCCATTATATAAACAAACTGAAAGAACAGAACCACATGATCATTTCATTAGACTCTGAGAAAGCATTTGACAAAATTCAACACCCCTTCATGATAAAAGTCCTGGAAAGAATAGGAATTTAAGGCCCATACCTAAACATAGTAAAAGCCATATACAGCAAACCAGTTGCTAACATTAAACTAAATGGAGAGAAACTTGAAGCAATCCCACTAAAATCAGGGACTAGACAAGGCTGCCCACTCTCTCCCTACTTATTCAATATAGTTCTTGAAGTTCAAGCCAGAGCAATCAGACAAAAAAGGAGGTCAAGGGGACACAGATCAGAAAAGAAGTCAAAATATCACTATTTGCAGATGATATGATAGTATACTTAAGTGATCCCAAAAGTTCCACCAGAGAACTACTAAAGCTGATAAACAACTTCAGCAAAGTGGCTGGGTATAAAATTAACTCAAATAAATCAGTAGCTTTCCTCTACACAAAAGAGAAACAAGCCGAGAAAGAAATTAGGAAAACGACACCCTTCATAATAGATCCAAATAATATAAAGTACCTCGGTGTGACTTTAACCAAGCAAGTAAAAGATCTGTACAATAAGAACTTCAAGACTCTGAAGAAAGAAATTGAAGAAGACCTCAGAAGATGGAAAAATCTCCCATGCTCATGGATTGGCAGGATTAATAAAGTAAAAATGGCCATTCTACCAAAAGTGATCTACAGATTCAATGCAATCTCCATCAAAATACCAATCCAATTCTTCAAAGAGTTAGACAGAACAATTTGCAAATTCATCTGGAATAACAAAAAACCCAGGAGAGCTAAAACTATTCTCAACAATAAAAGGACTTCAGGGGGAATCACTATCCCTGAACTCAAGCAGGATTACAGAGCAATAGTGATAAAAACTGCATGGTATTGGTACAGAAACAGACAGATAGACCAATGGAACAGAATTGAAGACCCAGAAATGAACCCACACACCTATGGTCACTTGATTTTTGACAAAGGAGCCAAAACCATCCAATGGAAAAAAGATAGCATTTTCAGCAAATGGTGCTGGTTCAACTGGAGGGCAACATGTAGAAGAATGCAGATCGATCCATGCTTATCACCCTGTACAAAGCTTAAGTCCAAGTGGATCAAGGACCTCCACATCAAACCAGACACACTCAAACTAATAGAAGAAAAACTAGGGAAGCATCTGGAACACATGGGCACTGGAAAAAAATTCCTGAACAAAACACCAATGGCTTATGCTCTAAGATCAAGAATCGACAAATGGGATCTCATAAAACTGCAAAGCTTCTCTAAGGCAAAGGACACTGTGGTTAGGACAAAACGGCAACCAACAGATTGGGAAAAGATCTTTACCAATCCTACAACAGATAGAGGCCTTATATCCAAAATATACAAAGACCTCAAGAAGTTAGACCGCAGGGAGACAAATAACCCTATTAAAAAATGGGGTTCAGAGCTAAACAAAGAATTCACAGCTGAGGAATGCCGAATGGCTGAGAAACACCTAAAGAAATGTTCAACATCTTTAGTCATAAGGGAAATGCAAATCAAAACAACCCTGAGATTTCACCTCACACCAGTGAGAATGGCTAAGATCAAAAACTCAGGTAATAGCAAATGCTGGTGAGGATGTGGAGAAAGAGGAACACTCTTCCATTGTTGGTAGGATTGCAGACTGGTACAACCATTCTGGAAATCAGTCTGGAGGTTCCTCAGAAAATTGGACATTGAACTGCCTGAGGATCCAGCTATACCTCTCTTGGGCATATACCCAAAAGATGCCCCAACATATAAAAAAGACACGTGATCCACTATGTTCATAGCAGCCTTATTTATAATAGCCAGAAGCTAGAAAGAACGCAGATGCCCTTCAACAGAGGAATGGATCCAGAAAATGTGGTACATCTACACAATGGAATATTACTCAGCTATCAAAAACAATGACTTTATGAAATTCGTAGGCAAATGGTTGGAACTGGAAAATATCATCCTGAGTGAGGTAACCCAATCACAGAAAAACACACATGGTATGCACTCATTGATAAGTAGCTATTAGCCCAAATGCTTGAATTACCCTAGATGCCTAGAACAAATGAAACTCAAGACGGATGATCAAAATGTGAATGCTTCACTCCTTCTTTAAAATGGGAACAAGAATACCCTTGGCAGGGAAGAGAGAGGCAAAGATTAAAACAGATACTGAAGGAACACCCATTCAGAGCCTGCCCCACATGTGGCCCATACATATACAGCCATCCAATTAGACAAGATGGATGAAGCGAAGAAGTGCAGGCCGACAGGAGAAGGATGTATATCGCTCCTGAGAGACACAGCCAGAATACAGCAAATACAGAGGCGAATGCCAGCAGCAAACCACTGAACTGAGAACGGGACCCCCGTTGAAGGAATCAGAGAAAGAACTCGAAGAGCTTGAAGGAGCTCGAGACCCCTTATGAACAACAATGCCAAGCAACCAGAGCTTCCAGGGACTAAGCCTAAAGACTATACATGGACTGACCCTGGACTCTGGACTCTGACCTCATATGTAGCAATAATATTCTAGTAAGATCACCAGTGGAAGGGGAAGTCCTTGATCCTGCTAAGACTGAACCCCCAGTGAACGTGATTGTTGGGGGGAGGGCGGCAATGGGGGTAGGATGGGGAAGGGAACACCCATAAAGAAGGGGAGGGGGAGGGATTAGAGGGATGATTGCCCGGAAACCGGGAAAGGGAATAACACTCGAAATGTAAATAAGAAATTCTCAAGTTAATAAAAAAATAAAAATAAAAATATGAAAAATAAAAACATAAAAGAAAAACAAAAACAAAAAACAAACAAACAAAAAGAATGTTAAGAGTACCTGCCCACAGCCCATGTTCAGCTCCTAGGAGAACACCACTTTTCAATCATACCAGGCTCATTCTTAAGCCTTTTTTCCAATACATATATCTCACTTTCCATTTTTCAAATTCATTGATTTTTCTCCATATCTTAATTTTGAAACTTCACAAAACACCTTGGTTTTAATTAATCCCTCCATGTAAAATGTGTCTTTGGCAACCCCTTCTTACTCCTGTCTGACTCCTCCTTTCCAGCTAGCTTGTACCAACTACAGAAGTATTCCCTAGGAGGACAGTTAGAACATTCTCCACAACTTAATATGTGACTTGCACTTTGCTTTGCTAGAGATTTTCTTTATTAGAGAGATTTGCCCATCCATCCATTCATCCATCCATCCAATAATTATTAGAGAGAATTGACTGTATGCTAGGAATTTTTCCAAATTCTTAACACATAGTGATGAAAGAAGAATTCCATGTTTCCATGTTGCACATAATCTAAGAGGAAAGACAGACAAACCTACGTGTGTTAAAGTGAATGGATAGAAATTATACATCCTGAAAGGAAAGCAGTGAATCCAAAAGAAGGTGGATGGCAGGGAAACTAGAGGAGACTGAGATGCTAGGAGATTTCTGTGGTAAGTGTTCTAAGGTGTGGCATACAGATGCAGAGAGCATGGTGAGAATTACAGACAGAGAAAGCAGCATGGGCAAAATCCATTGGTTTTGATCAAAACCTTGAGAGAAAGCTATTATGGCTAAAAGCCAATGATCTGTGAGATTGTATGCAAGAACAGGTGGAAAGACAGATGGGGCCACACATTAAAGGTTGACATAACGAAGCTGGGCATCTCCACTTCCTGATATGATTTTTAAATCAGAGATGTGTTAATCAAGACAACAAAGGAGAAATCTGCAGAGAGAAATTGGTTAGTGAACCCACCAGGAGTTTTTGTGATTAAGGAGATAGCATAAAAGATTCTTTGCTGAGACAGAAACTCCTATGCAGTGTTTGACAACGGACTTCAAAACTTCAGCAATATTGTTTCATACCGCGCCAAAGCCAAGCACAAGCACATGATATTATCTTTTTTGACATCAATAGCTTTGACACATGCCATTGTCTCCATAACTGCTATTGGCTGCTTGTCTTACATGCTCTTCACTTTTGACCCATCACCCTGACACAAATAACCCTCACAGTCATTCCCAAATCAAACAGAACAAACGAACATTTGGATGGAATTTCTACTCACTGCTTTACAAGTCCACTTTCCTGTTTTAGGTAATATTTTAACTAGCAATAAGGTTCTTTTCAAAGATAAGTATCAGCGCAAGGAGCCGTGCAACATGGCAACAAACTCCAGGACCATGCCAGTTCATCTTCCCACTTCTTGTTTCCCTAATTAGGACATCTCTTTATTTGTTTCTGTGTTTGTTTGCTTTTTATTGCTATTTATTAATTGTGCAAACCAGTGGGTTTCATTATGACATTTTGGATGTATATAATATTCTTTGGTTGTCATCAGTCCCTTACATATTCTCCATCCCTTCCACTATCCCCATCCCTTTACTTCTAAGACCTGAGTCTATTTGGTGTTGCTTCTGTATACATATATGTATATACATATGTATATATATATATGTGTGTGTGTGTATAAATATACATATATATACATACATACACATAAACACACAGAATATATATAATTAGGACTGACCACTTAATATTTGGGGCTCTCTTTCCCTCTCTCTCTCTCCATCACTCTCTTTGTCACTTTCCTCTCTCTGCACCTCTCTCTCTCTACCTCTCTCTCTCTCTCTACCTCTTGTGTGTGTGTGTGTGTGTGTGTGTGTGTGTGTGTGTGTGTGTGTAGTCATTAATTGCCTATATCGTTTCCTTTTATGATTTCCCCATCCCTCCTAGTATGTGAACTGGCACTGGCACTGTAGAGGTCCAGTTTAGAAAACCATGTTGTCGAGATTTCATGAATGCAGCTTCCTTGTTCTCTATAGACACCATGGCCTCTCAGCAGACAAGCTTGTCCTCTGGCTCTTAAATCTTTCCATTCTTTCTTTGTCAATGTCCCCTAAGCTTTAGTGGTAAGAATTGTGTCCTACATGTATCAACTGGGACTGGACATCCACAGTTATTTGTTGTCTCCATTTTGACAAGTTGTAGCTTTCTGTAACAGTCATTTCTATGTGCATTGACAACACCATATTCTGTGTATCTACACTCCTCCCCCAAACGTCCATAAAACATTTTTCAGCAGATGCTATGACACAGCTCTTAAAATCTCAAGTGGTGGGTGAAATTCAGAAAAGTGTGCAGATGAACAAGAAATGGTGGAAAAGCCATAGCTTTCCCGTGCCATTTAAAAATCATCAAACACCATGTGCTTGAGAAATGACATAAGAAAACACTTTGTATTCTACAGAAATTCTCACTGTCCTTACCATTGCTTATGGGAAAATTGTAATAATAATTACAGGACATGATAGGTATTGAGAAAAGAATATGTAAGTCACTCACTGACAAAATTTACTAACACTATAACATTTACTATTTCAGTGATGTATAAGATGCATACTCTGTGTATATGATACATTGTATGTGCATTTATGTGTACTCATTCATGTGTGTGAGCACATACACACAGGCTATGTATGGTATGTGTGGAGTTCAGAGGTCAATCCCCTTATTCTGTCTTATTAGACACAGTACTTTTCTTTCTATTGTTTACTGAATATAGCTAGTATATGAACTTTTGGCATGTGTGTGTGGTGGGGGTTCTCCTGAATCTATTTCTGCCTCCCATCAGATTTCACAATGGAAGTACTGGGATTACAGATGTGTGCTGTTGTACTGAACTTTGTATGGGTTCTAGAGATGCAACCTCAGGTCCTTACACTTGCAAGGCAAGTGATTTACACACATACCCCTATCCTCTTTTGCGTATTATTACCCTCATCTTCCTGATGATAAAACTGAGTACAAAATGAGACAGAACTTTTCTAAGATGACAAAGTCACCATATGGTAGAAGCAGACTTTAACCTCAGCAATTGGAAAGTAATACCCACACAGGATAAGTGTTGCATTTATTCCCATGGAGACCAATGGGAACTTTCAGTGGCACTTGAGAAGCTTGTGAAGCCTGCAGAGAGGTTCACACTCTGCAGCATGATATTCTCTTGGAACCATGGCCTTCTCCCCTGTAATCAGGGAAGAAAACAATGGTGCTTTAATAAATCAATTAATAAATCACTGCTGTGATGAAACACCATGACCAAAGCAACTTGGGGAGAAAAGGGTTTATTTCATTCACATTTCCATATAACAATAGTTCATCATCAAAAGCAGCGGGAACAGGAAATCAAGCAGGGCAGGAACCTAGAGGCAGGAATTAAGGCAGAGGCCATAGAGGAATGCTGATTACTGCCTTCTCATAGCTTGTTCATTCTGTTCTCTTATAGAACCCAGGACTACCAACCACAATGGGTGGGACCCTTCCTATAAATCAATAATTAAGAAAATATCCCACAGGTTTGCCTATAACCCATTCTTCTGGAGGCATCGCATCCTCCTATACATTCAGCATGTGTTAGACCCTGAAAACTGTGAATAAAAAAGAAAATCACAAAGATTTTTGACAGGTGTGGTACAGCCCATTTGTCACAGTGATTGGGAGGCTGAGGGAGTAGGACCAGGAATCTAAGGCCAACCTGGCCTACATAATGAGACTTCATCTTGAAATTTTGGAAAATGAGAAAAAAATTAAAAAGTAAATATGTTTTCTCCTAGCTATTGTCTTGTTGAAAACAACAGATGGTTGGAACATTCTCTTAGCTACTACAAGGAACTGCATGTACTTAGATTCCACCAAAGAATCTAGCAGACCCCACCCTTTACCATTTGTTTATCCTACACGAAGATCGTCAGGTAATTCATGCCCTTCTTTGCCGTCATATGTCAAGGATTTTTAAAAATCCATTTTAATGCAAACAAAAGACATTGGTTTTTAACTAATACAGAGAAGGAAAGTGTGAAGGGCCAGAATGGCGTCAGTCAGTTTGGTCCATGTTCTGACATCTAGTGAACTGCTATGTTCCAATTCTACTGACGAAATATCAGAGTACTAATCGGGGGAAAGGAAGCGCCTCCCAGACAACATCCTAGCAACAGAGCTTCTTGGCTGTGAACCATTTCATTGTACATACCCACAAAATCTAGGGTAAGAGTCCAAGGTTCCTGAGCTGTTGCCCGTGCAAGTAAGAACATTTGAGATTGATTCCCCAGAACCCATAGTAAAAGCTAAGTATGATGAGATATGCTTGGAACCCCAGCATTGAAAAGGCAAATATAGACAGGGATCTGGGGCCCAATTGATAGGCAACCTAGCCAAATGGGCATGCTCCATGCCAAATGAAGAGACTCTCTTCAAACAAACAAACAAACAAACAAACAAACAAACAAATGGTGAATTGCACCTGAGGGACAACACCGTGATTCTCATTCTTCCTAATTCTTGGACTTATGCATGTACATGAATACACACACACACACACACACACACACACACAGAGTGAAAAAGAGACAGAGACAGAGAGACATAAAGACAGACAGAGATGGAGACAGAGACAGAAACAGAGGAGGAGAGAGGGACTATTCCAAAGGTCTTGTGAAAACTTCTTTGGTGTCAGGGATCACTAAGGTAAGGAGAGAGTTGAGGTCTGGGATAACATCTTAACCAGGTAGAGAGAGTCACACTATGAGAACTGAAGAGCTCATTGACTCTCTACCAGACTACACATTAGAATCACCTAAGGAGGGTCCTAAAATCACCTCTGTCTTGTTCTTCCCCTTAGGTGTTGTTTGTTTACAATCGTTGCCCCACATTGGCATAGGGTCCTCATTCATAGAACTAGGTTTCTAAAGGGTGCTCTCTTAGAAGAATGAATTGTGCCAACATGGGATCTGGACATTTTAAAATTCTTTTCGATAGCACTAATGTAAGAATATGGAATAACTAAAGGTTTAGAGGTAGGGAGTATAGAAACATGGGTTGGGCCTACACACCTTTAAGAAGCAGAGTTATCTTATATTTTAAAGTTTTCATCTATAAATATTTCATAAAACATTAAAAGTAATGTGAAAGAACACTTCCCCTGCCCTGGTGGCTCATGTTTTCAATTCCAGCATAAGGAGGCAGAGACAGGCGAAACTATGAGTTTGAGGCCAGCCTGACCTGCTTGGTGAATTCCAGGCTTGTAAGAACTGTCCACTAAAACCATGTATAAAAAAGTATAGTATTTTCAGAATATGGTATAAATACTAATTCCAGCTTCAACCTGAGTCTTCTCACTTGTAAATTGAGAGTAATAACACAGCCTGTGCAATGTGATCAATGGAAGGATTAATAACTTAACACATGTGGCAGTTTACAAATTCCTGCCCTGTGCTTCACAAATGTAGCTGTTGTCCTTACCCTGGATGAAGGCGACAGCAGAATCAGGACAGAAGGGACAGGAATCACAGGGCTCATTTCAAAGACACATATCAGTTTGGCTGGAGCCTGGGGGAGTAATAGAGAAAAAAATTTACAAAGGCATGTTGGGGCCAAATTGCTTTCTTGAGCTCCAGGCTCATACTTAAATTTCAGCAAATGTTCATTAATTGGTCATCTAATAACACAGTCCCCAAGCAGGTGAAGCAAACCAGATGTGTATTATACAAAACCGAATTAAATGAGTGGACTGCTCAGAGTTTATTCCAAAACTTAGACTCTGAAATAAACTTAACACAAATGTGAAACTGACAGATGTCTGTGTGAAAACTTGAAATTAAATCAGAGAGCTTTAAAACTGAGAAAAGAAACAGCAGTATCATTAGGTCTTGGTACTCTGGGGGGCAGAGATGCCTCTCTGCGATGCCTTGCATCCTCTTAGCAGCCAGAGTCAGCTTCCAGCTCGTCAAGGTGTCTGCTTACTTTGTTAGGAAATCACACACGATGTTTCAAATTGTTCTTCTTCCTTTCACGCTTCTTTCATAAATATCCCAAACGGATTAGAAGTCCCTGTACAAAGGAAAGGGGAATACAGTGTAGATAAGTAAGAAATCAGGGTGCAGAGGAACAGGAGCAGTGAGCTCTGCTGAAAGTCTTAGGAAAGCCAACATACCTAGAGGAGGCTGTAGGAGGCCTGTGTAAGCCTACAGCACGAAGATTCCATGCTAAAGCCTGCCAACAGACAGTGGTGAGTGGAAATAAGATTTATGGCAGCCATGAGAGTGTTCCAAGATTAACCCAGACAGCTGATTGAGAAAGGAACAGCTGTTTCTGGTAGAGGACTAGTCAGAGCTAGAGTTCTGAGTATGGGAAAAGCACGTACTGATTGTATCAGTTAGATTTCCAGCTGCCATGACAAAAGCACCTTAAGGATAATTAAGAGCGAGGTTGCTGTACCTTACGGCAGGTAAAGCCATGCTGGCTGGAGTTTGAGGAAGCTGGTCCCACTGCACCCGGTCAGGAAGCTCAGGGAGAAACAAGTGCTGTAGCTCAGTTCACGGTCTCCTTTTTATTTAGTCTGGAATGGTACCCATGGCATAATACCATCTGCATTCAGGATCCATCTTCCTATCTTATTTAACACAATCTAGAAACTCTCTCTGAGACATCCCAAGAGGTTCGTCTCCTGGGTGATTTCAAATCCTGTCGATCGACAATCAGTGTTCACCGTCACACTGTGTGAGCAGCATTACTCCCATCTCTGCCCAGGACCACAGTGTGGCTGTGCATCTTCCTAGAGGCATGTGGGAAGTGACCACTAGATTTCCCATCACTTTCTCAAATCATTATCTGGTGGGGACCAAGCCTCAAGCTGTGGCGAATATTTCACATCTAGACAAGTTCATGTTTCACTGCTGAAAGGTCCTACCTCATTACAAAGGCCTTAAAAATAAGCAGATTTTTTTTTCGGTTGTTGTTGTTCTGGTTTAGTGGTGGTGCTGTGTGTGTGTGTGTGTGTGTGTGTGTGTGTGTGTGTGTGTGTGTGTGTGTGTGTGTGTGGTGTCCTCTATTATGAAATAAGAGCATTCTGCTCTGGGCAGCACTGTTTGTCTTTTCTACAGCTTTTCTCTCCAGCCAGCAGCATCTATATTAACCCTGCTCACAAACAGAACATAGTCTCCATGTCCTTACAAAGGAGCAACCCAAAAGCTTAATCTGTGGTTGTCCAAAGCTCCCTGTCTAAAATGTCCAGGGTGTAAGAGTCAGATGTAGGGTGACACTTCCTCATAGCTGGTATGCCTTAATAACCGAAATCTTAGGTATATTCTTACCCAGTCCCCACACATCAAATTCATAAGAGCAGGGAAGGAAGGAAGTACAATGAGTAAACAAAACAAACGCATGAAAACCACCTTCAGAGAGAGAAGAAAGGGAAAGAGTGGCTGGCATTCCCCACGGATGTGTAATCCTACCCAGTGGGCACTGCGCTGTTACCTGCCCTGGTTGCTTGCCGAAAAGCATGCTCTGGTCCATCATGCCTCTATGATACTAATTCTGCCTTTAGGTGGTTTTCTCATCCTTATCTTCCTGTGACATGTGTTATTTGTATTTGCATAATATTATTGCCTGAGAGCAGTCGAGTGACTTCACCTAATGGTAGGAAGCCTGGGAAATGGAGCCTTTGGCTGGGCTTTCCATGACAAAAGTAGATCATGGAAGGGAGAGCATCTGTGGGCAGGGCTGAACATTGTAATGTAACTTCCCAGCAATAATTTCAGCAATATACACATGCATATGAAAAGCCGGGACTCTTAGCTTTTCCTTTAACTTGATGGAGACGGGACTCTCTTCTTTTGCCAGTTCTAATCTCTGTAATGTCAGGCACTATTCTGCCTGCTCTGACCACCACAGGCTCTTAGATGTAAAATATCGAGAGCAGAATTTTACTCCATAGGCTGAGTTTATCTGATTTACCAACAGAGGTCAAATAATCAAAGAAAGAGTGGAACCTTATTTTGATGTCTGTAGCTCTTATTTATGTTTGGTTCTTGTTATAACCGAAGGATATGACACCTAAGACTCCCAGAGCTGATGTTTGCACTTCTGAGGCAGACCACAATTCATAAGCCATAAACTTGGAGAGCCACTAACTGACTTACTGTAACATCTGCTTAACAGATTTTATATGTAGTGCCATTTCCATTTCTGCCATTTTTTAGTTTTCGATTTTGAGAATGTCAAATGCTTCAATACAGTTGGAGGAAAAAACTTCTGATTCTGAACTCTGCGATCCAGAAATGCAGAGCTATGAGGCTGTGCATCCTTCTAGAAGTCAGCACTGAGGGAGTGTCTGCCTTGTGAGGTGACTGTCTCAGTCAGTCAATAAATGAACAAGTGCTCTATACCATGAAGTATAAGCAAACTGATTTTCTCTGAAGAATTCTCCATAGATACTTTATATTGAGAAAACGTGTAAATACTGATGCTCATACAATCATTGAAACTAACACTGAACACAGTAGCCTCTGATAACACTCGCCACAATAGCCTCTGGAACGTGTTCTCTCTGTCAATTGAGTACAAGGAAGTTCTCCATTTGGATCACAGTCATGGTCTCTTGACCCAACCTAATGACCTTCAAAATTATATGCATCAGAATTTCCCAGAAGGCTGCTTAAAATACACCTCACACAGGAATTTGGAAATTATAGCCTGCATACTCAATTGTTCTACTGCATATATATATATATATATATGCAGTATATATGAATATATATGTATATATGTATATATATGTATATATATGTAATGTACATAGAGCATACATGTAATATATGTATACAGTTTTATTAGTACCCAGCTACACTCATTTATTTATGCATTTCTATGTCTTCTGCACTAAGTTTCTCTCTCTCTCTCTCTCTCTCTCTCTCACACACACACACACACACACACACACACACGAACAAATAGTTACAACAAAGGTCATGAGCCTGGAAAGTCAAAAATAATGTTTGCTTCTGTAGGAAATGTTTGTAGAAAATTTCTGGCTAATGAAAAGAGACCTGGGTAAAGAGAAGAGAAAGGTCCAGCCTCTCTCCTCTCCTCTGATCCTCCTGTATAGGTCCTTTATTGTCTTGAATTGGGGATCCTCTAAAAGCCCATAAGGGGTACATTTAATTATAAGGACAAATCATTTATATATGCCTGTCACTAAAGTCTGAAAATGAAAGGGAATTGAATTATACACTTCAGTACCCAATGTCTACTCTACAGAGAGAAAACTTATGTCCAAAAAAGAATCCCACAGTCAGCTTTCATGGCAACCCAATCCCTCCTGGAAACAGTGGCTAACCTTTCTCTTAGGTGGCAGAGGCTCCCTCCATCAGTGTGATGAATGGTTCACTGTCATGTCCTGTTAATTAGACACACATGTTCATTTGCATCTGAAGTACAATGAGTAGCACCATGTGTCTGTTACACAGAACCCAATAATCTGAATACAATTGTTCCCTAATGAGGTTGTCTGGAGTGGAATGAAGCAGTCAGCAGGGAGAGCTCCATATCACTCTGCTGGCTTTTTAGCTTTGTAACAAAGATTTAGCACAGGGGGCATCAATTATCTGTCTGTGGCATTCTGTGTCTGTGTGACAGCAAAGGTTGAAGAATCAGCTTCTCTTTGGTGTGCTGCATCATTTTCTGTGTCTAGAAGATGTGTTAAAAGGATGTGTATGGCACTAGGATAGTACAACATAGTTAAAAGGTGATTCGAAGCAAGGTAACCAGTGGATGTTTGTTTTAATTGCAGCATTTAATTTTCTCAGCTCCAACACTCATTATAGCACCGTTGTAAGATTAGTGGTAGCATTCTGTTTTCTGGTAAGAGACTCTGATATTTAGAATGTTAAAGGACTGGATGAAGTCCATTCTGCCAGGTGACTGACAACATGGGGTAATACCAGAAGGTGATGTTTCCCTCTGCCCACTGTCAAGTCCCTCTCCTATAATCTCTAGACACGTCACTAGTTCCAGTCTTTAAAAAAACATGCTTGCCTCTTTTTCTATAAACATTGCTTCCCACACTCTAATTTCTGTATGACATTTAATGAGCCAAAAGTTTCAGAAGTATAGACATGATGTAGGTAAGTATAGATGAAGACTGAAAAGTTTTAAAGCATTTGCAAGTTTCCATAGAGGAGTATAACTCCAGAATCATAGAGAAGCATTCCCAAGCCCATGAACTGAATAATGCCCATAATTTACTATTCAATAATCTCTATCACTAATCAACTCTAAGCATTTGTTAATGGTTGTGGTGCTGTGTGTTGTAGCTTCTGAAGCCATTTTCTGCCTTAAGGATGACAAGCACCGTAGATAATAATCGTGAGGATGAGAACAGACATGACTTGCCAGCTAGAACCCTACACACTTTAAGTATATTCACTTGGCCCATCCCATAACCATCTTTTATGCCAAAGGAGAGAGCAAAGGCCCTGGGGTTAAATTAAGTGCTTGACTCAAAGCCCCATGTCACGTTACTAAGAAGCACAACAGAATAAAGAACCAGGGGAGCCTCTGCTAAATGTGGAAGGGGTGGGACATTCTTCCATGGATAGCAGAGGGTACATAATAGACGTCTCCACCACTGTATGCATCTCCTGGAGAGGAAATCAAGTAAGGAGCAAGTCTCTAGACTTCTTCATCTGCTTTGTGCCTTAAAGCCCAAGCCAAGTGATATAAGGCTCCAAACCCTTTCTTAGGACCATGCTTCTTAAAGTTTCAAGAAATACACAGGCAACTAGGACAATAAATAATATTGAAATGCAGTTCTAGAAACATTTTACTTGTTTATTTGTGAGTCGGATCAGTGTGTGCTTCATGGAGTAACCAGCGAAATCTACTCTTGCGTCTCACAATAGTGGTAGGTTTTACATAACGAAGAACAGCGACAATATTTCAGTGAATCCAGCTTGTCTGTGGAATTCTATGAAAACCTCTGAGGTTTCTCCATGAGCCAGCCATAGCTACTGTGGAATCTGGTGTGCTAATGCTATCTAACACAGTTTGAATGGGGCTGTAAGTTAGAGTTAGAAGTCAATGAGAAGAAATGCACTATATTTTACTTTCAAAAGAACTAGATCATGCTAAACATGGCTTCCATGTTGCCAAAGGAAAGCTACATAGTAAGTTGAAAAGAGAAGTCTCCACAGCTTTGTACTTACATTGTCTAAATGAAACCGCCCAGAAAAATCTGTGAGCTCTTCTTCATCCTTAGAGAACTTGAAGAGGATTAGGTAAATAGTCACAGGTCAGTATGAGACAAGCTACCTGCTACTTCCTTTTGATCGAGATGTTTAAAGCACACTCTTGTTTCTCAGCTGCTCAGTGTGTGTCCACTCTAGAGTGACTTTCATGCTAGGAAACAAGAATAAAGAGATAGGCCTTTACTGGCAAGGAAGTCAAATTTACTGTGAGAAGCCAACAGCCCATCTCCATTATTAAAGAAAGAACAAAGATGGCGAGAGGGAGGAGTGGGTTCTTGTAGGGAATGATCCACAAAGCCACAAGATAGTAACGAAAGAAAGAGATATTGGTGGTCCATTTATGAGAATATTATAAAAACACTAAAGAAGTAAGCTGTGGACTTAGGCATATAGGAAATGGCACCCCATTTTTACTAGAAGACCAGGTGATAGAGAAGAAGCCGAAGTGATTGTTTTGTTTTGTTTTGACAATAGAAAGGAGATGGAGTGGACAGACTCTGAAAGGTCTTACCATTCATGTTTACAATATTCAACAATATTTCATAGGAGAGAGACACATTTTTAATACATTTAGATGTTTATCATTTATGTTTTATAATAGAATCAAAAGTTGAACTTGTGCAAAAAATCTTGCTTACATGTATGTTTGGCAACTATATTAACTCCTCTCATATGTAAATCATCAGAAAATATCTCCCCCTTCAATAAAACTAGTAACCGAACCGTCTTGGCAGAGGCTATCCACTGGCCATAACGAGGTAATGATGTCTGATTGAGCACATAGTTTTCTGGAGACCAGGCTTCCTCTATTTTCCATTTCTTTACCAACACAGAGCCCCATCGTTATAACCGTTTGTTATCAGAGTTATAGAACATTTTTGTATGGTACATAACAACTCTTAGTACTCCAAATTAGGCCAAAGGTGGGAAAATGAAATCCCAAAAGTTCCATGTGTTTTAGAAAAATAGAAGACACCATGTTTACTTTCTTACTGATGAGGACTCTAGCTACTCATGATTCTTTTGCATTGAGGCTAAGAGAGGCAGGAGGAGTCCCCTGCTTCCTAGTTTGTTCTTGGAGGCTGCTACCATGGGTATTAAGGAAGAAAAGGCAGATTTGTAGTAAGGAAGATGCTATCCTTTGGGAAAATGTGTGGAATAGGAAGTAAACTCAGGATAATTTTTATCCTGTTATCAATGTTAAATAGAATGTTGAGGATTTGAGTCCCAAACCTGCAGATGTGTCAGGGTTAAAGGTTTGTGATTAAATAAACAGCTTTAGGCAATTGGCAGGCAAGGTCTTGGGAATGAATCCCACCTCTCAGTGAGCCTGAAGTTTATGACGCCTTGTAGACAGATGTCTACACAAAAGCACACTAGGCCAAGAAAATGGAACTGGAAAAAAATAACAAGTAACAAAATAAGAATGAAGGGAATCCAGATGTTTAGGTAGTGTGAAAGACAAATGAATACATTTTTAAGAAGCAGTAAGTATGGTTAAGTGATAGAGAATGTAAGGCCCGCTCTTTGGAAACTTGAACTCTCTGTTTGGTATTAAGTACTTTCAGTGGAATTATAGGATATAGCTTGGATCCTAAGCCCTATATATTTTCACTCCATTAAAACAACAATCTGGGTGTGCCCGAAAAGTCTGGTCAGTCCTGTCTGAATCTGTCCCAACACCTAAGCTTAGTATCAGTTGCATATCCTGTGTGCCGGCCCAGTCTGGCCAGCTTGCCCTACCTTAGTCTGCTTGCACTACACCCAACTGCCAGTCCTTATATGAGGCATCCATCCTGTGCCCAGATCCAATTTGAAAAGTGTAACTCTTACTCCTCATCAAAGAAGCCTCTTTATATAACAGACAGGGACCATTCCAGGAAAGCCCAGTTGCTAAGAACAACTGACTATGGGGTACCCAGCCCCAGCAGATACATTTACAATCCGAGTCCAGAATCTATGGATAAGGCTCCGGTAACCTCAAGGAAGAAAGGACAGAAAGATTGTAAGAATGCAGAAGACCAATATGCCTGCTGTGAGATTGTGTCTTCTATATATGCCAGGTAAATTGCATTTAGGAAAGTACGATGATCCAGCTACCTTAACAAGACCAAACAACACCAGTGGGCATGCCAATGTGAATAGAAGAAATTTCGCAAAGCCCCACACTAGATGAAGAGTTACAAGTAATCATTGGCTACCAAGAAAAGGAGCATCATGCTTTTGTTTATCCAGTCTCATGTGATCAACCCTGAAGACATGCAGATATATACATATGAACAATAGCACATATATGAACTAAGTAAACTCAGTTCCAGGGGATCTAAGCACTGTAATGCATGCATTGTATTCATACACATACAGGATAAACACTCATACACATAAAATAAAAAAGAAGTATTTTAAAAAGTGCTTAGATACAATAGGTAGCCTAAGATTAGGAATAATATGTTTTATGATAAAAAGACAGGTTCAGTGGAATTTTTTTTCTTTTTTTCGGAGCTGGGGACCGAACCCAGGGCCTTGAGCTTGCTAGGCAAGCGCTCTATCACTGAGCTAAATCCCCAACCCCTAGGTTCAGTGGAATTTTACTACCAAGATTCTTCTAGACACACATGGTGTTTACAGAGAGGACATCTGAGTGATGGATGATCTGGTGGTTCCTTCCCAAAATGCACACAAGGACCCATGAACAGGATGAAGGGGCCAAAGATGGTGAAGGTCCGAAGATTCTTGAGAGATTTAAGGATATAGTCAGAAAACTTGTAACTTTAAGGAGTGTAGTAACCTCTCTTATCTACTGTTAATGAAGCACAACATCTATTCTAGTCCTTACTCAACCATAAAAGGCATTTTAAACTCGAAATTCTTATTTAGCCCCAAAACATATCTACTTAACACTAAGAAAGTATCTCACAGTTCATGTTGAGCATGAATGGCACCCATGAATACTGTGCCAGGACCAAAACTTGGGGTCAGTATGCTCTGGTCAAAGAGGACCTTTTTGTCTTGCATCAGGGAGACATTCCCAGGCATGTGTGAAATTGATAGTAAATCATTCGTGTTGTTTTCTGGATATTGGACATGCTCATTTAACATATTTAATGTGTTCCTGACATTTACAAAGTGTCTAGCAAGCTTCGGACAATCATTATTTGAAGCATTTTATTGAAAGTACCCCTGAGTAGTTCCTAAACACTGCATTCTGTTTCAATCGATGCTGGAGATCCCTGAAGAGGGAATTGTAAATGTTGAATACTGTAGCTGTCAATCATGAGCTCACATATTCCTTGTTTGAATGATGATATATTTTCATCTGAAACAGTACACATATCTAGCTGCTCGTTTCTTTTCCTCCGGCTGCTATGGCAGTACTCTATTTCACTAAGACTGGGAGAGAAATGGATTAATCTCTAGAGACAAGAACCTTTGCTGACCTTGAACACTAGCAGACTCAAGGCTTTTGAGTTCTTTGAAGAATGATGGGGTTTGAGTGGGTCAGATGTAGTGTCCCAAACACTCTGTCTTGACAAAGGACCCATTGCAGAGTCCTTTACCATTCTGCAATTTGTGCTGGGGATTGACAGGCCCTCCATTAGGATGGGAGACTGTGTGCAGTCTGAAAATGCAGCACGTTTCAGAAATGTCAGGAGGGATGCACATTAGAATGGCAACTCCTCTCGGCGCCACACAGTCGCTCTCTTTCTCCGCTCAACATGCAAACTGTAACTCAGTTCTTGGCAACTCTGGTGCATTCCATATCCACGGGAGAAGAATGAGCCTGAGCCAGCAGGTGAGTGGGGTGTGGAATGGCAACAGACATGGTAGGTGCAGAATGCAAATATGAGTCTCGTGGTCATTAATTCCATTTGATCAAGTAACTGTGAAGAATGTCAATTCTATCTAATGAGGATATGTGCAGCAAAGCCATTTGGCAATGGGCAACAGACTTTGTGTAAGCATCTGGCATAGGAATAATTTGACAAACAGCAATATGCCGGATTTGTGCTAGATAATTTTTAAGGAATTATTTGTCAGGCTTTATACTCATTCCTGGGATGTTGATCACTAACATCATGATTCACCTGACAGTTAACTCTAAGGGCGCTGTTGTGACTTAAGCATTACCATATCCCCAGACCTCCATGACATACTCTGTATTGAAAGAAACACTAGTGGCTGTCTGTAACCTCTTGCCTTGGCATCCTGGAACTTCACTTTTGGGAATTGCTAGATAAATAATGTCTTAAGCTGTAATGAGACTGTAATGAGAAATGAATTCTTCACACATCGCTTGAAAGGACATCCATTGGCCAGCATTCTCCACCAATAGGACTCCACTGTAAATGTAGGGTACAGTGGCAAAGAAACAGTAACTTCAAAACATGTGACGCTAGTCAGCTAGTGTGCTGACTAGTCAGCTGAAGAATTAAACAAGAATGGGGGCAGCTCTGTAAGACTATCCCACTCTCTCTGTAAGAAACAAAACCAATACATATCATCTCTGTCTTTAAACGTTACCTGTTCTACCCATACATGCACTTGTCTGTACTGTCACCTGGTTCTAAACATCTTGATCCCTCGACTCGCCCGCCCTCAGTTGTTCCGAGTGATCTTAATATCTTTCTTGCTGTCTTTGATCTCAAGGTCAGCTATTTCAAACATTCTTATTGCTGAGCCTTGATCTCTGAAGACAGCAGCTATGTCCGTTCACTACATTCCCTTGTTGAAGCCCAGCCATAGATTAATAGAGACACTGAAACCATTTTCTGAGCTTCTACAAGGATTTGGGGGTCTTGAGCATTTTGGGACTTATGAAAACTACTTCATCCATTCTTGCCTGTGCTCAGTGACAGTGCTTTGGTGGTGATGGTGCTAGTCCAAAGCAGCTGCTATTTCAGATGCTGCTTTGCTTCTTACCTCCCCATGACTACCCCTATGTACAGCTTCAGTAGAGCTCACAAGGAATTACTAAGATCTTATTATCCAGACGCTGAGAAAGCAGCATTGAGAATTCAAGAAGTCAAGGCCAACCTAGGCTATTTGGTGAGATTTCTGTATGAAAATGACAGAGAGTGATGGGGGAGGGAAGGGACAGACAGGCAGAGTCAGAAACAGACAGAGACATGGAAAGAGAAAGACAGAGAAAGAGGGAGGGAGGGAGAGAAACACACACATGTGCACAGGCACACACACTGCACTAGCTTACAAATAAATGAGACACAAATTATAGTTATTTTATTTGGCTTTGACAATTACTGGGGGGGGGGTTTAACCCCTAATCTACTCTTCCAACTGCTGACCTGGCTACCTTCCCAGTGGTGAACCTCAGATGCTTTCTGTTTCTTCTGGCCAGGTGCTCTTGACCATCTCCCCTCACTGTGGCTCTGCTCCTCTCCTCTCCACTCCTCTCCTCTCCTCTCTAGTTCTTCCTCCTTCTTCCTTGATCTCTCCTAACTCCTCTCCCTTCTCCACCCACAACTAGGTAACTCACCCCCTCCCCCACCCACAAACATACACACCTCTAATCCCTCTAGCAGTTGGCTATAGCCAGTTTTATTTTACTACTAGTTTTAAATCAAGGAACGTGGTTTGCAACAAAAGTTTGTAAAGGTGAGAACTCACTCAGAGGCCTAGACCTTTAGGTACAGAATTTAACATTACGGTGCATAGGGACAGACCACACCTCAACAAAGAGAGTTTACCTAAAAGCTATAGCCCTTGTGCTGACTCCAGATTCAGAAGGCAGAGATGAAAGCTGGGAATCTATAACTGTTTTCTTTGTATTCATTTATTTTTAATTGACAAAAGTTACCCATATTTATCATCTACAACATGCTGTTTAGAAATATGTATCTGTGGTAGAATGGTTAAATGAAGCTAATTAACCTCACAAATTTAATGATTTGGAGGAGGTGCAAAAGCAACTGATTAATGATTTTTAAGAATGCAATATATTCTTATTAACACAGTTGCCATATTGTAAAATAGATCTCTTCAACTTATTCTTTGAATCTCAGGATATTATGCATACTCTGATTACATTGCCACCTGGCCTATGGTAACCACCATTCTGCTTCCATATCTACATATTTATGACTGTTTTAGAATGCACATAAAAGTGAGACACAAAATCCTACTTTTTTGTTAACATTTTAGGTAGTTCTGATGGTGTTGTTCCAGGGACCATGCTTCTGAACGGTTTACCCTGTTCCCTGTGGATTGAGAGAGGCAGACAAAAAACATTTAACCATATGGTCTTGTTGTACTACTACAGGATATGTTATGAATTAGAATATGTACAATTGATAAGCCAAAACTATAGCTTGTTTTTCCAAAATCTACTTACTGGTCCAGTGTTGTGCAATCTCTAAAAGGACTTGGGAAAGTTAAATCATCTCCCAGAAGCAATTAGTTCAGGACTAGAGGATGTAGCTCAGTAGTATGGCACTTATCCAGCAAACATGTAATCATCATTTCTACCCCAGTATCAAAGTAAAAACCATAATAATTCTGCAGCAAACCCAGATTTTTAAATTGCAGCAATCTTATTGCTTATTATAAGTCTTTTAAAATTATTGACCTCATCTTGGTTTAATTTTGATAACTCAGCTCTACCTACAAGCTCATCCATTTCTTTTAGGTTTGCAAATTAAGAGAGATATGTTTTTAGTGTGTCTTTGAGATTTAATTTCTGAATTTCCTTGGTACCTCTGGCAATGTTTCCTCTTCAGCTATAATTACATTGCCGTGCACTCTCTCTCTCCTCCCCCCCCCCCGCCCTTCTGGCTAATTTGACTGAGGATTTGTCCATCTTGTCTTTCTTGAAGAACCAATTATTTGTTTCATTAATACTTTTGTGCTTTTTCTAGAGTTAGAATGCAGGATTCTGACTCTCAGAGGATCTGTAGACTGCAAAAGTAGGTTTATAGACCCTTATAAATAGATAGATAGATAGATAGATAGATAGATAGATAGATAGATAGATAGATACATACATACATACATACATACATACATACATACATAGATACATAGAGTGAGTGAGTGAGTGAGTGAGTGAGTGAGTGAGTGAGTGAGTGAGTGAGTGAGTGAGTCAAGACAACTGATAAAATGTTAGTCTCTGGATGCTTTCCACAATACCCCCCCCCCACAAAAACACCCTGCCATTTGAAAACCACTTTGAAAAGCTCAAGCGACGGTCTTATATGAGTGGAATAGAGATGTTTTCACTTCCTTTCTCTCTTGTATAACCTATTCCTAAAGAATAAGGGCAGCCTAACCATTACTTTATTTTTACATAGTAACATCTTTGAAAATTCCCTGAAAACAGATTTGTTTTCTGGAAGTTTGTGGAGCAACTTCTGGAAGATCAGCTCTTGCAAAGAGAAGGAGCCAGTGATGGTGGGAGAGAAGGGGTAGAGATGGGTGTCCTGCTGAGAAACAGTCACAACCGTGGATAAAGTGGGGACAGCCCTTCTCATAAGCAGTAGGTCAGGACATTCTTCTACCATTTTTGATGGTCATGAGACACAAGTTTTCCCCTAAGCATGGGTATGACTTGACAAAATGAAACTTAGGCTCAGGATCCTTCCCAGTGATCCAGGGCAGGAGCTAGGAATGTAAAGATGTTTCCTAAGGGAAAGCAAGACCATTGCACACACTGCAGGGACAAAGTCTTAGCCTGTGAGCTAGAAAACAACTTTCTTTGAGAAGAAAAGAAGCAGACAGGTTAAGAAAATAAAATTATGTAAAAAAGCATTGGAAATTCTGATTCTGCTTTGATTTTAAGTTCAAAATCTAAGTCTTAGAGAGAAGGAAATAAATTTATGCAAGGACTAAGTCCAAAAGCAAGGAATTTAGATCTTTTGATCTTTTAATGGACAGGGAGAAGTAAGCAATGGCTTCAAACTTGAATCCTTCATTTTTACAAAATACACGTTCTGAGAATTGAGTAAATGTAACTAATCCTGGTTCAAGCACAGAATCAAATGGGACTAGTACTAGTTTTACGGGAGCTGAAGAAATGTATTTGCAGTTGATAGAAAGCATTAGCTCATCTTTGAAATGAGTAATAAGATCGATACGAATAAATCTCATTTCTGTTTTTCCCTAATTCCCCGTTTGCCCATAGAAAACTCTCATTTGAAGATGTTCATGAAATGACATCGTCCCCAGTGAAACAAAGCAATACATAAGAGTCTTTGTGCGGCAGTCACAGATACCTGCAGTTCTGGAAAAACTTAACACAGTCAAGTTCAGGGGTAATGAGTGCAGCAACTTAATTAAGTTTTTCAGTTTGCTTTCCTTTGTCCAGACTGACAGACTAATTGACACCTGCCTTGTTACACAAGCAGGTCAGAAGGGACTCTTTGAGAAATACATCAATTGTCACCTTCTCTGAAAGAGTGGCTTTTTTGTCCACCCCTCACCCAATGAGCATAAGGAATGATCCTAAAAATGGTTTTTTGTTCTTGTTTTGTTTGGTCTCTTCTCTCTATAACAAATGTATCCAGCTGAGAATCCATTTGTGACATTTAGGAGTATATATAAGGGATAAAGTTTATGCTGCCAAATCTCAATATGACAGCTTGTGAAGGGATGTTCTAAGCATCCCCTCCCTTCCCCAAGGTCTGCCGACCCAACTCTTCCATTCCATCATGGGAGGTGTCTCCAAGGATAGCACTTTTTATCTTTCTTCTCAGCATGCAGTCCTTGGGTTGAGCTCCTTGATGAGTAAAGGGACATTTTAAAATACCATCACTCATGTCCAAGGAAAAGACAGACTTTTGGCATAACAAAGAGAAAAGTAGTTGTCCGGGGTACATGATAAGCACCTTACTAGAAGTGGTTGAGTTGTATTCTTGGGTATTACATTTGTAAGAATCTGTATCTATCTGTAACATTTGCCTCTTTCTTTCTATATTCAAAACTCCAAAGCTCTCTTTGCTCCTTCCCTGAGTAGAACTAAAAGCAAAATGAATGTTTACCCAGATGTCTTTGATATGAGAAGGCAGGTTCAGAAGTAGCTTCTTGACATGGGTCACTGTCCCCAATCAAACTCCTACCAGGGACTCTGATTGTATACATGGGCTGGTGCCCAATAAAGCACATTCCCAGAATTTGACCAGAAACTGTCCCTTGCTTGTCTGGGGCCCATACCTGCAGAAACACTGTACTAGAAAAAATTTTAAAATATTGATAATAATATCATTTCAACAAATTAAAGAATATTTTAATTAGAAACACATCTCAAATGAAATAGCTCTCTATAGCCTATATAAATAAAAACGAACACCTCCTAGAGTCCAGCACAGGGACAGCCACAAGTACAAATAGCCTAGCTCCAATCCTCTGAAATGATGCCACATTGATATTCTATAAGGTCCATAGAATGATCTATGGTAGCTGTTTTTCTCCTTTGAATGGGTGCATTTATTAAGCACACAGCAAGCAAAAGTGAAAGAAGAGACAACAACTGGCGGACAGAAGCAGCAAAGAGAACACAGAGCATCAACCAATGAGGAGTCTGTGCTCAGCAGCAGAGGTGACTGGAGTAGCCAGGCTGATAGAGCAAGCAAAGGTACTACCATCAAGCTGGAGATTCACAAACATCAGGGAAATCAACCGGAGAGGTTGGGGCTGTCAGCCGGAGTTTCCTACTAAGAAGTCCCGGTTGCTTTCTCTACAGATGAGCGCGCCATTACCTGATCCTCTCTCAGGTCAGTTTATACTGTAGAATAAGCAAGAGCAGTCTGTCTTGGAACTAGCATGCTTTCTAGCTGTTCTCAGTGACACAATGCTTTTAATCCTAAGCCATTCCACCATTTTCCTTTCAGACATGGGATTGGGAGACCAGTCCAGGTTGGAAAGACCTTTGGAATGTACATGCTTGGGACTGACGTGCAGGGTTCCTCGCTTTCAGAGCCTGCTTTATCATCTTACACACATCATATTTACCAACATAATGCAGATGACTGTATATATGCAAATCCCATATAATGGTTTCTGGCTTTTCCCATCATCCACTCTGCCCTTGAATGTGCTAAATCACCCAGCTTAGTGGGAATGACTATACAAAGAGCAATTGAAGCTTTGATTGCTGTAGCCCTTCCATAACTACAACCGCCAGGGGTTTTGTGGACACTAGAGTGGTAAACAGAGCACAAGCTTCCAACAACATATCCTCCTAATGTCAGTAGGAATGAAAATGAATTTCAGTTACAGTGATCTGCTCTTAAGATGGAGACAAAAAGCCTTTCTTCCCCTGGCGTGGTTCCTCCTACTATGCTACCCTACAACTCAGCGTCCTTATGTCACTATCTATCTTCACTTTCCTCTGGTTCTCTTTCATGCTCAGCTTTCTGGGTTGCTTTTGGCTGTTCTTTTTTACTTAAGTTTGCACATGAATGAATCTACACAATACATGTGGACATAATCAGAATGAGGCTGGTAGAGGCTGAGAGGATGAAATCCAGGTGAAAAAAAAAAAAGCTTGGGAAAACAAAAGCACTTGAGAAGATCCAAACATAGAGAGCAATCCTGATAATGTGTTGTGTATAGACAGTCAAAAGCCAGTGGGGCAGCATCCGCTATTAGCCGTTCATACACAGCATATTATCACCTTTGAGGAAAATCAATTGCTCCTATAACAATTAATTATCAGGGCATTGGAAAGAATGTGAAAGCCGGGAACATTTTCTGTGTAGTAACAGTAAATGGTAAATCATTGATAAGACAGAATATATTTTTACTATTATAAGTTACATTTCTGGAGACATTATAAAAATTATGAACAACATGTAAAAATAAGAGAGAACAAAACTTTACATTTTTCTGTAACTTTAAATAATTACAAGTATATATATATGCATTTAATTTAAAGAAAATAAAAGTTAAGATTAACCAGCATATAACCTATCCTAGGTAGATTTTACAGGAAGAATTGTTTTTGTTACTTATATCTAATTATCATGAGTATTATCTGATGTCTTAAATGAGAAAGCCCATTGGCATGGAGGAAACTGAGAAAGCCTTTGGGACATTCTAATCCACTCATGTTGTATGTTAAATTATTCTTTCCAGAATTAAATCATAACACATGTAGGTTCTCAGTCATTGTCAGGCAAAATGAATGCCCAGAGCACATAAATATTTTTAGCACTCTTTGGGAGGAAAAAAAATGTACTTTTTTTCTGATGAATGTGGTTTATAGAGCACTTAGTGAATCCCCAAAACTGACAGGTACTTAAGTAAATACAATTCCAAATCTCCTTTTTCCTACCTAAAAGATCTCTTTTATAAAATGGAGTGAATACTTGTGGGCCACTGAAGTCACTCTTTGTCTGTTTTTGGAATACCTGCTCCTTAGTTGCATGATATTGTTATAAACTTAGCTGAAAGGGCATCATAGAATTTTCTAGCACATGGGGTGCATAGATTTCTATCCAGGGTGACGCATTGATCAAGACTGCCAGTAAATTAACAGCAGCAGAACACTATTAAATTTTAAACTTAATTGCCTTCTCCTCTTAATTTCTATGGATACAATCAATAGACGCCAGAGAAAAGTTAAGGGAGTTATTTAGCGAGCATCTGCTTCCTGGAGCATAATGTAAAAACCACTGTTTCACTTCAGGCTTGATCGCATCAACTCGCAGTGTAATACAGTCACTTAGAAGGCTTCTATCCAAAGGTTTCCCTTTACACAGTTTTGATTAGCCCTATTTGTAGACACACAAATGGGAGTTTTATTTTTAAATTAGTTCAGCTTTCTCTCTAGACCTGTCCCTTAACCTTTTCCCAACTGTTGGATTGGATTGCTCTTCTCAATCTTTGTTGCCTCTTAACTCGTTTCACATTTCCATGTTGAACACTGATTTGAATCAGTGTCTTGTATCACAGGCTTTCACAAAAAAATAGAGATCAGTATTCAACATTGAATATACCCAGATACATAGTAAACTCTGCCCACTGATAGTGGGTGTCACACTGAGTGAGGACATACACCTCTTACTTTTCCTTTGCCCTAATTGAGTCACAAGAATCCATTTACCTGAAAACGGTGACTATTACCAGGAAACTGTGCATCTAGCTAAAATCTGGGCAATCAGTTACCACAAAAGAAAACTGGTACACTGGAGAGGGAGGAGGGAAGGCAAGACCACCAACAAGTATATTAAAGCCTGGGACCTGCCAGTCTTTAATAATCTGTGGACTGATTGTGTTGTATAGCTTACCTGGTCATAGCAACGGTCTTTGAACATGTCAGGCCTCAAACTTGAGCAAGCTACAAAAGAATCCAGGTATTTCTAGCCATGTTTTATGGTTTCTTATTTCCTAAAATTCTGGAGGTTGGACAAAGTATGGGTGAAGTAACATGTTTTAGGGTTTAATAGAACATATTGGCTAAAATAAGAACATATAACAGGTGGTTCTCCTGTGACCAAGAAGGTGGTGATGGTTCAGAACAATGGCCTACCACTTCGTGGCTTGAATTCATGCGAAGTAAGTATAGAAAAGGAGGAAGAACTCTAACAAAACATCTATGGAATCCTTTGTTTAAAGCGACTGAAATCTGAAGAATGTTCATATAGCCTATAATTGTATATATAATGTATGATATATATGTTCATATATATACACAATTTTATATTGTATACATACAATCTATACAATTACATATTGTATACATGTATAATATGTGTATATATGTGTGTGTGTGTGTGTGTGTGTGTGTGTGTGTGTGTGTGTGTGTATGTGTATAATTTCAACATTACCACCGACTTTGGAGGTATTGAGATACACTAGATGATTGATGACCTGTTAAAAACCACATATTTGAAACCTTAAGTCTTAGCCAAACATTGCTTAAAATATTCCACTTGGTTCCATCTCCAAGGATTATGGTTAGATAGATTTTTTTAGGGTTATCAAGCTAGCTGAATTAATATTTTTGTCAAATTTAGACAATGCAGAAACAATTTGTCAGACCTAGTTAGAATCAACTTTGGGGAGCAGAAGTAATGGATGGTCAGTCAGATTGTTTATCAGTTAATATCCCAAAGCTAGAAGCCATTGTCTCTCTCTCTCTCTCTCCCTCCCTCCCTCCCTCCCTCCCTCCCTCCCCCTCCCTCCCTCTCCCTCCCTCCCTCCCTCCCTCCCCCTCCCTCCCTCTCCCTCCCTCCCTCCCTCCCTCCTTCCCTCTCTCTCTCTCTCTCTCTCTCTCTCTCTGTGTGTGTGTGTGTCTATGTGTGTATGTGTATGTATGGGTGTGTGTAGTATTGGTTACATGTGTCTGCATGCATATGGTATTTGTACGGTGTGTTTATGTGTGTGCTGTCTGTGTATGTGTGTGGTGATGTTGATAATAATAGTGTGTATACGTACACACCAGTGTATATAGATGCATGGAGTATATATGTGCATGGTGTGTGTGTGTATGTGTGTGTGTGTGTGTTGCATGTGTGTGCATTGTATATGTTGAGTGGTGTGTGTGGTGTTATATGGTATATGTGTGTGTGGAGTGATGTGCATGTTTATGATGTTTATGGTGCATGTGTGCGGTTCCTGGATGTACTACAGCTTGAAACCCTGGAAACACTGAAGGGACGGTAGGTACTTCTCCTGTTCCTGGATACCAGGCCCTTGTCACTAGCCGCAGCCCACCCAACCCCCATAGATTTGTGGCCATCAGTCACGTAAGGGCAATGCCCCCAAGCCCCTCCACATGTAGAGGACATGGCTACAGATCACATAGGCTCAAGACAGATCTCCATTTTAATGAAGTACCTAAAGGCCTGGAGGCTTAGCCAATAAGCTTTCCTTCCCAGACACTCCTCCCTGCAAAAGGTATTTAACAGCAGGCCCACCCTGAGATGACCTTCTGCCCTGACAATAAATGCCTTAAAACCATGGACTCTCTCTTTTCATTGGGATCCACCTTGGGGAGCCATGGGGAAGGCCTTTGCCTACAGAGCCACTGTCTAATCTGTAAAAGGCCTCTCTGTGCTCTGAACTGGCTGTCACCAAGCCAAGTTCAAGCCAGCTTGTCATGTCAAGCCAAGGACTCTCACCCCTTGGGGCCAGCTGGAGCTTCCCTCCTTCATCCACCCCGCATCCCCGGCCCTGGGCTAGATCCAGCCCACGGCCCCCACTCCATTCTCAGCTCTTCCTCATTTCCCAGAGGTGCCTCAGAACTAGATGGCCCCAGCCTCCTTGCAGGCATGGGGACCCAAGCCAGCTTAGGCTCTTCTGCTGATCTCAGACTGTGCTCCCTCCCCAAAGGTGTCCTGGGGTTTCCCCATGGCCTAACACTCACCTGTCTAACAGCATGGGGTAAACACGGTCACTTCCTGTGACCTGCCTCCCAGAGCATCCATGCCCTGTGGTGCTACAGACGAAAGACACACATCCCTACACTTGTGCATATGGTACATGTGTATGTGTTTTGGTAAAGACTGACAGCCCCTGTGCTTGTTTAATATCTTGGACAGGCTTATACTACAGTGTGTCTGGCCTGGACCTGGCTGCATAGTCTGCACTGGCCTCAAACTCACATCAGTCCTTCTGCTCTAGCCTCTTGCATTCTGGGGTTACCACGTGACCCACTACTCCTAGCTAAACCTGTGAAACACTTCACAGATTTGGCTGTCACCCTTATGCAGAGGCCATGCTAATCTCTGTATCATTCCAACTTTAATAACTGCACTGCCAAAACTAGCTCTGTCTTTTGAAAAGCAAAGATAACACAGGCTCCTTGCTGTGCTTATGTTCAAGATAGGATTGTGCAGTCATGCTTAAATTTTCCTCCAACGCTGCAAGCCACTTCCAGTTTTTGAGGTCTCGAACAAGCTGAAATGAAGTGTTGTGTTTTGTATGAGTCCCCCAAAATAATCTGTCTCCCCAAATCCATGTGTTGGCAAGTTGATTCTCAGTACAAGGTACTTGGAAGGTAGAACCTAGTAAGTTTAGGTCATGTGTCCCCCCCCACCCCCGCACACATTAATGCCACTGTAACGGTTTGGTTCCCTTTCTTGTTTTTCTGGGCTAGAGATCCTGGTATCTGAACCTCCCACAGGACATCTCAGGAAGACCCTTGTGAGGTATCAGCTGGGCTCTGGAGCTCTAAGAGAGTAAACGTCAGATCCTTACAGTTGTTTCCTCTGCACTATTTCTTACAGCAACGCTAACACATTCACAGACAAACGCATAAAATTTAAGATTTCACTTCAGATTAATAATCATTTCGGAGCTTTTAATTCCGACTGAGAGGATCACAGATAAATGTGCTGTTTACGCCATGATAATACAAAATAAAATAGTGATCCAAGGCCTGTAAACTAGGGGGGAGGTGACAGAACAACGGCATATTGGCTTAAAGATATATTGTGACTCGCATTGTGACCCTGAGACTCTGTGCTACACATTTGACTTAGAGATGTCAAACTGCTGAATAGACAGTGTTTGTCTAGGAGAGAGAGGAGCTAAGTCCCTCCTCAGCTCCTTGGTGAGAGGGTTGGGCTTCCCCAGTTCTGCCCCTCACAACTAAGCTGAGTATCCCTATGCCTGGGTTCTCTTGGGACAGGAAAGGGCAAAGGAAATGCATATCAGTCATGTGACTGCTTTTTATCCGTTTCTATCAAGGCTTTCCCATTAGGGCACTGAGACAATTGGATAAAGTGAAGTTTTGAGATTATCCATGGCTTTCAATTATAGTATGTTTTGCTCTTTCAGACCCCTATTAACAGCCAGAGCTGGTTCGGCAACGCTGTTGAGATTTATAAGGCTTCCTCCCTGGTTAAAT
Source organism: Rattus norvegicus (assembly GCF_021556685.1). Taxonomy (NCBI): domain Eukaryota; kingdom Metazoa; phylum Chordata; class Mammalia; order Rodentia; family Muridae; genus Rattus; species Rattus norvegicus. Next base: position 130,397,649 of record NC_141537.1, read on the forward strand.
GCATTGAACCTGGGGCCCTCATGATCAGCACTTTTCCATTATCTTTAAAAATCCTTTTGTTCCAAGAAAGACAGATGTTTGCTACCCGCATGACTTTAAAAACTGCCAATTCACCAATAGCGACATCGTTTGGAATGAATCCCACAGGTGTCAAGTGAATCTTTGTCGATGTGCTTAGTTCATTTCAAAGTCACAGGAGGGGGAAAAACATGTTTAAAAAAAGCACAATTTATGCATCATTTATTACTCACAGTCAAGAATGGCTCTCTCATTTTCTTTTTTGAAAAGTCAGACAGATAGCCAGTAAGACACTGTTAGAATGACTGTCCCCAGGAACAGGAGCGGGGACTGCTCCACTCTGCTCCTGGCCAGGCCACTGGCTTCGGTATTAGATCACTTGGATTTAAATTCTGGTTCTGAAATATTTTAAGTTCAGTTTTTGGAATTAATGACTTAAGCTGTCTAAGGAGGTTTAGTCTTTTGGAAAAGAGAAAGGTTATTCGCACATATAGGGGCACCGTAAAGACTGACCTTCAAAAGTATACTTGGAGTCCTTCATAGTAGCATTAGTATCTTGATGGTGCTGGGTGGTCCAAGCCACACATAAGGTGAAATTATTTAGAACTATCCATGCACAAGTAGAGCTAGGGGAATTGGATGGAAATATGAGAAGATGATGTTAACACTGACATTCCGGTTATGGAATCATATTGTCATGAAGGGAACAGTCACTCTGATTGGAACCTGGATGCACAGTACACATTTCCCCCTTACTGGTTTCTCAATTACATGCAAAACCATAAGTATCTGAATAAAAAAACGTGTGTGGAACATTTAACAGGTAGCTACATGGGGATCACTGAGGATTTCCAGTCAAATAGTGATAACTTTTTGGTAGAGTACTTTGACTAGTAGATTACTCTGACAGATGAAGATGGCTGAATAGTGTATCAGTTTAGCTTTAAATAGAAAAATGGAAGCCACGCTAGATAGTCTGATAAGATACATGTAAAATATATGGAGACATCTGACAGGAGAGCTAGGAGAGGGAGGAGGAAATAGTTGCCCACACCCAAAAAATCCTTGAAGTAATTGTGCATCCATCCAAGTCAATAGTCCCCACTGCTTTGAATATCAGACTGAATGATTGAGAGGAGCCCACAGATGTGGAAGGAGCCACTACCCGCTACCTCAGTCACATAGGAACACTCTAGTCCCCCAGCAGGTTGATGCTCTGAACTGTCTCTCAGAAAAATCCCACCAGAGAATAATAGCTACTATTCCTCTTCCAGCTTCTCCAGCTTCTTGTATCTAAGCAGGAAACATACAGCATAGGATGCTAGGAAGTATGGTTATAAGGTTGCCCTGGTGACAAAGAGGAAATGTGGAAAGGTATGATGATGATGAGTTATGTTGTTGTGAGGTGATGATAGATAATTCAGTCTGTCTGTTTGCATGCTCAGCATTTATAGTTTATATAGAAGATATGATTTATATCATATATATATAAATTGAGAGGTGACACTATTTCCAAAGTACTACTGCCCGCCAGACAGCAACAGTGATGCAGTTTGGCTTGCTTCCTTCTTCAATGGCATTGGTCAAATGATGGTTCACTCAGATTACAGTCTACCATGATAGCCCAAATTCAATCAAGTACCCTCATGCAAAGAAAATGTCATTCCATGTCTTTATACCTCAGCCTTCCACTTCAATAGCTGATGAAAACAGAGTTCAGGATGACCTTCCCTATTTTTCTCAGTCCCCATGTCTAGTGACCATAAGAAGCTTAAGAAAAAGGGAGAACAAAGTTGGATGCTTCAGTTCTTCTTAGAAAAGGGAACAAAATACTCACAGGAGGTAGAGGGTGGGAGGAAGGCAAAGGAAAAAGTGGGGGGGGTCAGGTATAAGAGAAGATGGGGAGGATATACACAGGGTCAAGAAATTGAACAGAGGTGTGTAGCAATGGGGGATGGGCCTAGTCACCAGAAAGTCCCAAATGCCAGGAAAGCAAGAGGCTCCCAGGACCCAATGGGGATGAGATTAGCTGGAATGCCCAAGGAAGGGGAGGGAGAACCTGTAGAGAACACATCCAGAGGTTAGGCAAGACCCCTGTTAGGGGATGGGACCACCCACCCACCCATCTCCAAACTTTTAATCCAGAATTGCTCCTGTCTAAAGGAAATACAGAGACAAAGTGTGAAGCAGAAACTAAAGGAAAGGCCATCCAGAGGTTGCCACACCTGGTGATCCATCCCACACATACAGATACCGAACACAGACACTACTGCGTATGCCAAGAAGTGCTTGCTGACAGAAGCCTGATATAACTGTCTCCTGAGAGGCTCTGCCAGTGCCTGACAAATACAGATGTGAATGCTGGTAGCTAACCGTTGGACTGAGCACAGGAATCCCAATGGAGGAGTTAGGGAAAGGCCTGAAGGAGGTGAAAGGGTTTGCAACCCCATAATAAGAACAACAATATCAACCAGCCAGACCCTCCACCCAGAGCTCCCAGGGACTAAACCACCAACCAAAGAGCATACACGAAGGAACTCATGACTCCAGCTGCTTATGTAGCAGAGGATGGCCTTATCTGGCATCAGTGGGAGGAGAAGCCCTTGGACCTGTGAAGGCTTGATGCCCCAGTGTAAGGGAATGCCAGGGCAGTGAGGTGAGAGTGGTTGGGTTGGTGGGTGGCCCCATCCCCCTCATAGAAGCAGGGGAGGAAGGATGGGAAAAGGAGTTTGCGGAGGGGAAACCGGGAAAGAAAATAACATTTGAAATGTAAATAAACTATCCAAGAAAATAAATAAATAAATAAATAAATAAATAAATAAATAAATAAATACTATTAGTAACAACACACAATAGCCGGCTAGACAGGTAACAGTTACCCAGGTCTTAACATTTTATATATCCCTTAACACATTCTTAACCATTTCTGTTCTCCATGAAAAGTAGATTTATATAGTGGTCAGACACAAAAACAAACTGACAAGAGACTATGCCAAAGTGAATTAAATTAATTATCACTTCAGGACGGTCTCTTGTAAAGTTTTTTGTTTGTTTATTTGTTTGTTTGTTTTAAGTAGCACACTAGAGAGGCAATGTAAGTAGCAAAAGATAACCGTAACTCTTGGGATGCAATTCCGCTTATCACATTAGTGGCTTTGTTTTCTCAGAGTGGCTGTGCTTATCATATTGACTTTTAGAAGTGTTGAGCGCTCCTCTAGGCTGAGATGTGATCTGCTGATCCAATTACCTAATCAATCCAATTCCTTATCAGAGTCACTCGGGCTCTTTGTGCTTGGAATCGGAAGTCTCCTGACCAGGATTGAATGTGAAAAGCTTGTGTTCTCATTCTTCAGAATCATGTTTTCAATGCTGGGGTCTCATCTTAAGAAGCCCAACTTTAAGCTGTTCAGAGTGAGAGAGTCTTCAGAGACCAGCACCATTCAACTCATTGAGAAACATGCCTGAAACCTCACCCACTCATCTCAGAAACGAAGAATTGGGAACATAAAACTCAATTGTGATGAATTTATGTTTAAATGTCTTATCTGCTTGTGTCTCAGCCAGGTGTACACCAACACTTAGGAAGCTTGAGGTAGGCAGATAGTAAAGCCTTGACTCAAAAGTAAACAAAACCACATAACTTTCTACATATTTAGAAATAGAGAATTATAATTAGCAATTTCATAGGGCTAGTATCTTTTTTGATACTTTAAGGTTTTTTTCCATTAATTAATTTGTTTGTTTACTTTACATCCCAATCGCAGCTTCCCCTCCCTCCTCTCCTTCTAGTCCCTCTCTCTTACCTCTCTTCCCATCTTCCCTTTCCTCCTTAGAGAAGGGGGGACCTCCAATAAATACTAACCCACTTTCAGCTATCAAGTTGCAGAAGTTGCCGATCTACTGCTAAGGCTAGGCAAGGCAGCCCAGTTAGGGGAAAGGGATCCAAAAGCAGACAAAAGAGCCCTGGCTCCTGTTGCTAAGGATCTCACATGAAGCCAAGTTACACATATATTACATATGTATAGAAGGCCTAGGGTTGTCCCTTGCACACCCTCTGGTTGGTGGTTCAGTTTCTGTGAGCCCCTGTGAAACCAGGTTAGTTGATTCTGTAGGTTTTCTTGTGGTATCTTTGGCTCCTTCAATCCTTCCTCTTCCTCTTCCACAAGATTCCCCAAATCTGTCCAATGTTGGGCTGTAGGTCTCTGCATCTATTTCAATCAGCTGCTGAGTGAAGTCTCAGTTCACAGTTATGCTAGGCTCCTGTCTGCAAGTGTAGCAGAGTATTACTAATAGTGTGGGTTCTCTATCATGGCATGGGTATTAAGTTGTACCAGTCATTGGTTGCCCTTTCCCTTAACTTCTGCTTCAACTTTATCCCTGCACATCTTGTAGGCAGGACAACCTGTGGATCTAAGGTTTTGTGTCTGTGTTGATGTCCCCGTCCCTACAATGGAGGTCTTTTTGGGTTGCAGCACGTGGCCATTTCAGGTTCCATATTCTTATTGTTTAGCTTAGGTTCACCTCATAGAATCCTGGGAATTTTGATTGTCTTAGGTTTCATGCTCATCCCAGAGATGAGCTCTCCCTACAGATTCCAGTTCACGCTCCCAGATCGCCCTTCCTTAGGTTAGTCCTCCCCACACTTTATTGGTTTTAATTATGGCTTAAGATGAGGTCATGGTCAAATAACTATTGCTAAAAACCATTTAATAAGATCTATGGTCTCAATTACACAAGCCTAAGTGGATTATTTTCTAATCCTCATCTTTTCATAGGATTTGTTACCAAATTTTTGACAAGGAGATAGATGCAAATGCCATACTAATATTAGCTATAATTACTAATGGTTCTAATATTAATATTAAAGTAAAGTGTATAAGTTTATCACAGTAATGGTTTTTTTTTATTTTTATCACTATGCACCATAGATAGTAATAAGCTGCTAGACTAGATACAACATGGACACATGCATGTTTCAGGGAACTTACAACAAACAGTAGCACCTGCATCTGGGATCTCTTGCATCCTTTCAACTTCTAGTTTATTGTCTATCCCTTACCTCTGTTAGCATGTATTCATTTATTTCTTTTTAGACTACTAATCATATGGTTCAATTTTGCAGTATATTTTTAAAGCAGCTGTGACAATCATCTAGATTGTTCTATATGAAACATATTTCTCTGCTCTTATCACTACTGAGTTTTCCGCACATTGAATATACCACAATAATTCACTTTTGAAATGTGTTCAACCTTTCTTGAATAATTGAGTTTGGAACTATTGTGCAGTATGAGTTTTTATAGACATCTACATACATATCTCATGGCAAATATAAGTGAGTATTTCAATTGATTATAAAACTAAGAGTTGAATTACTGGGTCAAAGAATATGTAGAAGTTTAGTTGTAGAAGATTCCACTAAAGAGACTATTTTATTACAATAGTTGATATGTGTTTGTGGTATGCCTTTATGTCTGTGTCTATGTGTATGTATGTGGGCGTGAAGTGTGTGTACCCATGAACAAGTATGCAGAGGCAAGAGGAGAACCTTAGATGTCTTCCTCCTTAGTGTTCTGCTTCATTTTTTGAGATGGGGTCATTAAACTTAAAGCTTACTGCTTTGGCTAGGCTGTCTGGCCAGTAAGCTCCCTGGACCTCCCTATCTTCACTCCCTAATATCCTGGTTACGGGCAGTGTAAACCAGTCAGATTTTTCATGGGTGCTTACGATTTGCACTCATGTCCCCTTGCTTGCGTAGCAAGTACCCTTACCCACTGAGCCATCTCCCCAGCCCCAGTGTTCAGTATCTTTTAGTTTAGGCATTGTTTAAAAACCCTCACTTTTGGATGGATAGAAGTATCTATCATTTTATTCTGAGTTCAAAATTAGGAGCAAAAAACATAAATCACATGGAAATGGTTCTACTGGTAGCTAAGGGGTTCTTTTTCTTTTTATGGAATATTTAGGTCGTGTGCCTGGCCCAGAAAAGAGACAGGGTTTTTAAGTCACGCAATGAGATTTTGGCACGAAGAGGACTATCAAAGCCCAGAGTTAAAGTCTGTCTTTGGAAGTCTGAGCAGACACATCACAGTGACTCTTGAGCTCTCCTAGGTGGCGGCAGCTGCATTTTCTGTCTCATTAGATATTCTCAACTTTGCCACTCTCTTTGTTTAACAAATCGGAACATGATGTGGCAAGTTGACAGAAGTGTTGAGGAGAATTCTCAGTGATGCTCAGAATGTGCTCAGAACACCTGTGCACGCCGAGTTGGTCCGCTCACACTTCCAGCAAGGAAGTCAGCAGGCCCCTCCTGAAGGAGAAATCGGGAAGACATTTTAGCAATCTGCTTGATATGATATCTAGAAACTTATATGACATAAAAGGAAAGTTTTTAAAATGAGAATCACTTGCTGTGATACTTACAGTCTGTGAAACAGAGAACTTTTTAGCAGATATTTTTTTCACTACCCCACATACAAAGGGGCTAAAATCTGACATGGTCTCTTGACCCTTATCCTGGTATCATCTTAGTAGCACGTGGTACTTGACCAGCTATGAAATAGGAACAAAAGGTAAGAGCTTATTGTCATTTCTCAGACATTATTTAAAGTGGTCCTCAACTTCCATTCCAATACCCTTATAATGAATCGTATCATTAAAACGACTGCAAAGCTTCTAGGCAAACATATGTAGGCACAAGTTTGGCAAATATTGACTCTATATTTCTCTATAAGACAAATTCCAAATAGAAAATTTATTTCATGGACTATTAAATATATATTATTCTTTAATAGTCACAAAACGGCACATATATTATACATGTGAACTTGTATGCCCTACATGGCCAATGTGAGCACACTTACACTTCATGTGCTGTTTTATATGATTGTGGTTGAACATTGCTCGATAGAAATAGAAGCTCAATCTAAATGGGACATTGCTGGTGTCTTACTTAGCCCCTAGATTTTAGTGCTCATTCAGTATCAAACATGAAGGTTCTGTAAGGTTTTTAAAGGAAACAGTGGTAGAACGTGTCTCTTATATTTTTATATGGCAACATACGGTTTCATTAAAGGGCAAAATTTTTTAAATCATGGGGTGAACTTTTAATACAAAGAGAACAAAATTTATGTGCCCGTCATAATCCAATAGTATGATGTCCTCCTCTATAGGATCCCTTCCACTGCAGTGTAACCCTCTCGGATCTCTAGACACCTTTCTGAACTTTCAGAGGATAAGTTTTGGAAAAAATCAGGAAGGAAGTCTGATGGTCAGAGCTGTTACTTGATGACACAATGAAATCACAGGTATTAAAGGAATCCACTGCAAACATCGTCAGTTTGTAGACTCCTGTTTATTAGCTATTGACTGTCACCTGCATACTATTAGAGGAATTTATTGACACCTTACTATGACAATAGAAATAGAAACTAGAAAGTCTGTAACAGCATTTTAACCTGTTAATTGTCTGGGAAGCATTATCCATTATTATTATCCGGCCATCATAGAATCACCACAAAAGGTTTATGTGTTGGAACAAGTCCCTAGCTGGTGGCATTATTCAGGATGTTTCTGAGAACATTAGAGGATAGGACTTAACTGAAGAAACCAAACCTGGGAAGATGTTCTTGCTGTTTATCTTGTTCCGGACTCCTCCCTGTCCTGCTCTCTGCATCCTGTGTGTCATGACATAAGAGGTCCTCCTCTGCCACCTGCTTCCTCCTCCACGACATTTGGTTCAACAAAGAAGGGGCCAAGGGACCATGTATCGAACCCTTCAAAACCCCGAGCCAAAACGATGTTTTCATAGTGGTTTCTGTCATGTATTTTGCCACAGTGATGAGAAAATTATACAACCATGCAAGCACAAAAGCCATTTCACACATTATTAAAACTAATGTGGACTTTAAACTAGAGCTAATCACATTGAGACCTGAAGAGTTTTTGAAGAATTAGTTGGCTTTACTTCTCGTGGCTTCAATGAAGATCCAGACAGCTCTAATCCTTATCTAGCTTTTGCATAACGTATACAGCTAGCTTATTGTTGCTGATGTTCTCTTTTTATCTCTAAAATTAAACTATCATCGACCTCCCTGAGGGTGTCAAGAGACTCTAACTTGTTAATTTATATAAAATGGATAACAGTGCTCCTTTCATAGGCCAATACTAATAAACAGTGAATTTTCAGTTAGTCAAAATTTTTGATCAATTTTGTCTATCAATGTTGATCAATTTAAGAAATCTGGGCACCTTCAAGCTCTTCCAGTTCTTTCTCTGATTCCTTCAACGGGGGTCCTATTCTCAGTTCAGTGGTTTGCTGCTGGCATTCGCCTCTGTATTTGCTGTATTCTGGCTGTGTCTCTCAGGAGCTTGAAGGGGCTCGAGACCCCATATGTACAACAATGCCAAGCAACCAGAGCTTCCAGGGACTAAGCCACTACCTAAAGACTATACATGGACTGACCCTGGACTCTGACCTCATAGGTAGCAATGAATATCCTAGTAAGAGCACCAGTGGAAGGGGAAGCCCTGGGTCCTGCTAAGACTGAACCCCCAGTGAACTAGACTGTTGGGGGGAGGGAGGCAATGGGGGGAGGGCTGGGAGGGGAACACCCATAAGGAAGGGGAGGGGGGAGGGGGATGTTTGCCCGGAAACCAAAGAATTATTATTAAGTATTAAATAAATTTAAAAAAAAAGAAATCTGGGCACCGAAGATGTAGCTCATCATTAGAGCTACAAGATTAGCATAGGCAGTAGGCCATGTTTATTCCACAGTTCCAAAATATTAATAATGATATCAGAAATTTAACACAAGCACGGTGGCACATGCTTTTATTGTAGCACCTTCAGAGGAAGGAAAGTTTCTGTGAGTTTCAGGCCAGCTTGATCTAAATAGCTAGTTCCAGGCTAGCCTGAGCTACACAATGAGACCCTGTCTCAAGAAATACAAATGACATAGAAATCTATTTTTAGTTGAGTGATACGATAATATAATATAATGATATAATTTCAAGATAGTAACTCTCTCCCTTTTCAATTTTTTCTGTCATTTCTTTTTTAGTTTCTGAAGAATCCCCCAGAATACATTTTATTGTATAACTACTCCCCCAAGGCTTCCCAGATCTACTCCCTTTGTTACCCATCCAACTTTGTGTGCTTTTTTCCAATTTTTATTTTAAAAAACCCATCAGGATTTGTTTGTACTGTCCTTATAATCATGGACAGTGGCTAGCATGCCGGGGATTGTGTGCATGACTCACCATCTCCCTATAACTATCCATTGCCAATACATTCTCAATTAGGATGGCAGTTTGTGCCTATCTCCCTTTTCCAGGCTGGCATTTTTCATCTCTCTCAAGCTTACATAGCCGCAGCCACTACGAGCTCATATGTACGGCTGCCGTCCTATGTCCAGAAGACACTGTTTCCTTGTAGTCACTCACCATCTCTCTGGTTCTAACAATCTTTCCACCTCCTTTCCATAATGATCCCTGGAAGAGAGGTGTGTGATATAGGAATCCCATTGAAGGCTGAGCATTCTCCAATCTCTTATTCTTGCATGTTTATCAGCTGGAGTCTTTATATTAGTTGCCAACTACCGTAAATGAAATCTTCTCCGATGAGGATTGAAAGGTGCACTATTCCACAGGTATAATAAGCCATTGTGAGTTAGTTTGATACCATGTTCACTTAGCATAATAATATTAATAGGTTCTCCCCTAGAGCCCATGAGCCATCTAACCATAGCTTTTCGGACCAAAATTAATGCCACGTATGGTTTTCTTTTGTAGAGCAAGACTTAAATCCAATCACAAAGTGGTTGATTACTTATATAACGTTCACTCCATTATTGAACCAGTGAATATGTCCTACCGGGTCAGTTGCTAGTGTAGCTCACAGTACATAGAACTGGGTAAGACACTTTTCTCCTCTGAGAGTGTACATAATTCCTTCTAGCACTATGAAAGTTAGCAAGTGATAACGAAACCTTCAAATGAGCACCAACTTGATTTCTCCGTGTTTTATGACTGACGTTTGAGGCGTCTGCAGCAATAGGGTCTTACTAACTAGTTCTGGAGGGTAACCAGTGTCATTGACAATAGTCTGTAATGTTTTATGTCTAATGAACTCCATTGGCCAACAGCATGAAAAAAGGCAGCTGCCAGAGCGAGGTGGTTCCCAGAGGCCCTTCCCCAGCACAGAGAGGAGAGTCAGAGTTGTAGGGTCCTAGCTGAAAGGACATCTCATAGAGGAGAGGAGAGGAGATAAGAAGTCAGTGAAGGGAGTAAAGGAGTCAAGCATGATGGCCAGGGAAATCTCTCAGCTGCCTTGCTAGCAATCAGGCCACTTCTGTAGCTCTGACGAGCAATCAGGCCATTTCTGCTGCTCTGACTATCAACCAGGTGCTTCTTTATTTATACAAGATTCACAGAACAAAGATAGACTAATAACTATCCAAGTGGTACAGAATACATGTTTGACTTTTCATTACATGTCCAGGGTCAAAAGTTCAGTCGCAATTAGAAAATACAAACAGAACAGATTATTCTTGGTATTATTAGCCCTATAACTCCAATTTAAAGAATCTAAAGAATGTCATCTCCAAAGCAAACACATTTCTAATATGACATCCTGTGTTTAGGCTGGCAGTGTCTGCTGATTGGAAGCATAGCAGACACACAGGAAGAATCTGAACTGGCCTTCTTATGGGTAGCAAATACTAACACCTAGTTCTTTTACTCTATGTTTCATTATCTATGCTATAAAGTAGAAAATATTTATTTTAGTCAATCTGTCTTATTTATTCCTTCAAGAGCATATGCTGTACAACCCCTTATCTTTAAACTACATTTTTAGAGACCTCTAAACCTATAATAAAAAGAGACCTTGAACCTATTGTTCTAACCAGAGTTTGTCACTTGTCTTTATTTGCCCTGCATCAATTATACTGTTTGAATTAGCTCAGGGGCAGATACCCCAAGAAGATTCCTGGAGTAATGGCCTCATCTAGCTATGTGCTCATCTCAGCTTAATGATCTCCGGGGCATAAGGACAACTTCCAAATAGTGGCCAGATAAAGTTAATTTTAGGATTTTCGTAAAAAGACTCAGACATAATTTTTCTCAGGAAAAGATATAAAATGAATCATAATGCAGGAAGTCTCCATTAATGTAACACACAGAGACCAAAACACAAAAGTTAGAGATAGAAGGACAGTGATTATAGCAGTCTGCTCAGTTTTGCTGGAACTGTTTAAAGCCACAGTGCTGAATTCATGACTGTTGCCATGTCTAGTGAATGTGGCTGTGTCAGGCAGCCCATTTCTGGCACTGGGTTTTTTATTTGTTAGCATGTATTATCTAATTTAGGCTTTGTTGTCCCCCATATATATGATATATAATATATATGATATTTATATGTATGATATGATATATGAAGTATATGATATATATAACACACATATATGTGATATATGTGATATATATGATATATGACATTTGTGGGGCAGCAAGCATATGTTTATTTAGTAATATATTTATGATTATTAATTGTCATTAATTATTAACGATTTTATAAGCATATATTTATTTAAGAAAGCTTCTTAGCAGTGGGATTCCTATATGGATTTTTCAAAAAGTTTTTAGTGTTGTTTATCCTTCTTTTACCCTTTATCAATATTCCTTCCTCTACGCTGTCCTGCCATCAGCCATCCCAATTCAATCTTTCCTGTTTCTTTATACCTCTATACCCCTGTGTTCTATCTCTACTTCCTTGACAGTCACCCCTCTGCCAGATACTCAGCTAACTTCATCACAGAGCAGTGATGATCATTCTGCCTCCTAACTTTAGCACACAATGCCAGGGTACTTTTCCTAAAATGCAACTTCTGCACAGCTTTCCCCTATTCAAGGAAAACATGGGCCTAGCATGTGTTTATGAACGTTTACTGTCTATTGAACTCCTGCATTACAGCTCCTGTGTTTGAAGGTTGTGAACACACAGAATAGAAGAAGAGGCCATTTAAGATGCTGGTCTCTGTAGTAGGACCGTACTTGTTGGGAATTATTATCACAGTGTATGGGAAACACTGATGCCGAGAAATGTCTGTGACCTCAGGAACCAGAATGGATAAAGAAATCAGAAGAAATTGTAACGAAATGGCCCATGAATGGCAATGAAGAAGGGTTTCCACTGTGCTGTCAAGGACAAGCTAGCCAATATCCACATGCTTGCCACACTGATCCCATTCCTGTTTCTCCTCCTTACAAACCCCTGACTTCCCCAGGAAACCCACCTGCCATTATTCTCAGGCTTTTGGGAGACTGTCTTCAGGCCTCACTCAGCAGGCTAGAGCTGATATGATTAAAACAGGGCTTTCTTCAGGCCAAGGTGCGGCATGTGGTCCAATTGGAACCAATGCGGTGACATTTTCCATGGGATTTCTGGATGTTCACAGCCCTGGGAGATCATGGCAGCCTTGTTATAATCTCAAGTAGACAATCTTCCTGGGGTTGTAGCCAATGCAAGAAAACAGAGCTGTAGAGAGACAGAAACCAGATCCAATGCCAATTTCAGCCTCTGGACCTAGAAATTTCTAAAGTCAATCCTATCCCTGTGTTCAGTTACTGGATCCACTGGATTCAGCTTTTCCTTATGAAAATGCCAATTCTATTGCCTCTTGACAGCACCTGAGGTTTTTGCCAGAAGCAAAGAAGGAAGACATTCTCAATCAAACCCCAGCAAGTATTCTATGTGCCAGAAAGAAATAGGGGCACCCAGTCCTCAAGACGAAGTACTCTTTCTTAGCTGCTATATCAGGTAGACAAGAGAAATCAGCTTAGGAGACCTTGACTGAAATGCAGGACTCACTTAATGAAGAAAATTGTATGTTGTTTTAAACAGTTATGAGGACTGAAGGAGCTTAGCAATTAAAGTTGCCTGTTGTTGCAAGGATGAGTCCTCTAATTCCCAGAACCAGTGTAAGTGTGGTGTGGGTGTGGCAGCCCTTGTAACTATAGAACTCAGAAGGTAGAGACAGAAAATCCTAGAGTAAGCTCTCTGAGCATATTAGCCATGCAGACAAGGTGTCCATTCTATTAGGAGACTCTACCAAAATAGAGTGGTTGAAGAAAACTCCAGATGTCAACCTCCATATACCTATAAGCACATATGTGCACACATACCACCTATACACATTCAAAAATGCATACATATAATCATACACAGCATGCAAATAAAATGACATGACATATAAACATTAGAATATGTATGTTTTCTGTGGCAGGGCAGATATTCTGACTTTGAAGGCCAAGAGGCCTCATCTGTTCCTTTTCAAAACTTGTAGATTCTGCCCTAGAGCAGGAAGTAACTCATAAGCAACACATTCGCAAATTCGAGTACTGCTTCATGTGGTCTAAATTAGTTTTACAATGTTTTTACTCATCCTTTCAGCAAGTAGTGGGGCATGTGTGCAGCTAAGCACCAAGTAATTGGGTGTAGAGAGTTAGGAAAGGAGAAGAATCAGATTGGCTTGCTTTAGAGGTAAAGGTGTTGACTCATTTCCGGAGAGTCAAATCCCAGGAAAAGGAGCTGGGGGGAGCACTTTAAGGAGCCTAGGCTCAGATATATTAAGTTGGAGATGCTTATTAAGCAGCCAGAAAAGCAGTTAAACAGAGTGGTTCTGTCCCAAGGATCCACCATTAATCTTGCAGGCAGAAGAGGATGCTCATATTGCAGAAGCTTTGAAGAGGCAAGTTTTAATCTCCATATGCTTGGCCCACATCATCCCTTCTCCCTTCTCCTCCTCCCCCTGTTCCTAAAGAGATTGATTTCACTTTGCATGAGATGCTACCGTATTTTCAATTTAAATAGAAATCTCAAATAAATTGGATTTAAAAATCTTCTCAGGGAAAAGGGAAACAATTTGCTTGCCGAGGTTTAATTTCAAGGCGAGAATCATAACCAGGGCTGTTTTAGACCTGGCCTCGATTGCTTTCTATGTAACACGTGCTTTGGCATACAAAGGGGGATTATTGGAATTTCAAGGAAGTGGATGTGGCCATATCTCCAACTTGCACAAAGTTACCATCAAAGGGACAAGTCATGACTGTCCCCAGCATCCTGTGCCTCAAATCTAGCCAGCACAAGCAACTGTCTGTTCTTAGTGCTTTCTTCCAGTAAGGCCGAAAGTTGTATCATCCCTCTTGGTGGCCAGCTGCAATACCTTATCACACTTGAGCCAGCTGGGGAGAAGAACAGCTGCTGTCAACTCTCCAACAGGCTTTGCCAGATGTGTAACTGATTCCAGCCAGCTGTTTTCAAAATAGCAATTTGTTTGTATTAAGTTGCTCTCCCCCACCTACGCTGCTTATGTAACAGTGGTCTAAATGAATCTGAATTAGGAAAGGAAAACAATTTGTCTTGTGTCTACTGATAAAGTCATGATTTAGATAATAAGATTGATGTCTCAGTTGGCACCTCACTGAACCACTCTGTTTTCATTACTTTTACATCACTGTAACAGAGTGGCTGACAGAGGTGACTTAAGGGAAGAATTATTCACTTTGTCTCTTGATTTAAGTGGATACAGCCCACTGTGTTATGGAAGTGATGATGCCTAGGATGGGAGCTTACATTGTAGCATGCTAAATTGTTGTGGATTGAGAAGCAGAGAGGTTAAGCTGGAAACAGGGGACTGGGGTATCCCGCAAGCTATCTTTTAACCTTTAAGCACCACCTCTAATGCCATATGTATATTTCATATAGTTGGAATATTGAAATATTTGCATATGTCAAAGCCAGCTAAGGCCCTGAAAGAGTCCACAACCCCCCAAAATAGCACTAACGGGAGAACAAGCATTCAAATCCATGTCATTTTAATAGCCCTATTATATGTGTTGGCAGAGTTCAAAAGCTCAGTCTGTACTAAGACTCATATCAGTCTCTAAACTGTAAACCTACATTAGAAAAAAGTTATATACATTTAATTTAAAAAAAGTTACAAAGAAAGTCTTAGAATTGGGAGGGTGGCAAAGAACAATTAAAGAAAAGCAAGGCCAAACTCCAGGAGGAAGAACACCGAATCCTTCCATGTCTGTCATCATGAATGGGTGGCTTGGAAAGCCCTAACCTACAGCTCTGACACCCATAGCACACGTGAGATCTTTCATGTGGCAGCCCCACACAGTGCCTTATCTCCAATGTCATGGGGTCTCCATTGCATCTTACCTCTCCCCCTCATAGCCTCACACAACGGCATCTCAGGGTGACTCCCCAGAACCTTCCTATCCCCAGGCATTGTTTGATTTTTCTAGACCCTTAGCATTAGTCTCCTTTCCTATAATATTAACTTCTGCTTCCTGCAAAGCCACAAGAAGACAGTACATTCTGCTGCCCCCTCAAGATGTGTCCTGGTCATGTTTTATCTTCAGAGGCAATAGTTCTGCCACAGAGGGATGTTATATCGCCTTAAATTTATTCCACTGAACAAATTAGTCCATTACTTTTTAATGCTGCCTCATTTAAATGGTCAGAACCTGGACAGAATACACATACATTTATTTTTTTGGCAAGTTGTAATAAAAGTTGCCTCTAGACCAATGACCAATAGATACCTCATTCCCATCTGAAACTTTTTGTGCTTGGTCTTCTTTCAAAACCAGTTCTAAAGGCTAATGAACCACGTGGTCAGATCTACAACAGTAAGGACCCTACAAATGATACCAGTGATCTTCCTCAGCTGCATCTCTGCTAAGGATAACTGACAGAAGTGACTCATGAGAAGAAGGACCATTTCGGCCCATGCTTTAAGAGTATGAAGTCTATCATGGCGATGAAGAATGACAGTGGAAGCTTGGCTCATGGTGGTAGAAACTTGGATGTAGGTTACACCTCAGCAGATCTGGAAACAAAGAGTTGGGACTACGAGTGGAGCCACCTTCAACCCTTAAACTCGAGAAGTAAATACCCTTGTGTGCCAGCTCCATCTGTGTTCAAAAGGTTTTACCACTTCTCAAAACAGTGACAACAGTTAGGGAACCGAAGGCTGAAGCCTATTAGTCTATGGAGTATTAGTCTATGTTACATCAAAACCATGACATATTCTGCAGTTGTGAAAAATAGTCAATACATTTTATGCAAACATAAAACAGAAGATTTTAATACTTCTCTTGATATTCCAGTAAATGTAAGCAACTCATAATTACTTAAAGACATTTATGTATCCTTGATTTAAAGAAAGACTATATCGAGACTATTGAATTTGGATGTCACTTATTGATGCCTGTCCATCAATCACACCTTCTCCCCAGACATTTGACTGTAGCAAATCAGTGACGGGCACCTCGAACTATAATTTCTATGGGATGTAAATGCTTCAGAGCACCTTGTGTTGTAGGAAAATGCTAGCGCAAATGTGCCTTGAGTTGGGAAGCTCTAACTTCATTCCAGCCACTGCTTTTTAAACGTTTAGCCTACCATTCATTCAGATATGGCAAAATATAGACTTTTCATTGGTAGGCTCTTGTTAAAACAAATTTTAGCTGCATGAATAACTAGTTGCTAAATGAAAGAAGAGTCTGTGTAGATGTCATTGTTCTTGCCTGATTTTGTCTACATCAGAGAAGCAAACTAAAGAATACAGTGGTTTTGATTTATTTGCCTGAAACAAGTGTTCCAGATTTTGGATTGGAAAACTATCAGGTAGGATGTGCAATCTTTAGTTCTTCACACTCACAGTCTGCTCTGAAACATGGCCATGTTCAGAAGTTCAAGTCATCTGATCAACCCAGTACATGCAGATGTGATCTGTGCAATGCCTCAAATATTAGCAAAGCCTGGCCCTTGAGACCAGTAAGACATGGGTTCACATCTTAGCCTTACCATTTTACAGACTTCGCGATTTAGAAAAAGCTTCTTGATATTTCTATGCCTCCATTGTATGCTCTCCATTGTTAGATAGGACTAACAACTTATCCTTGTGTATGGTGATTGTAAAGTAGATATAAGAGTTAGGGTTAGTGCATGTTACCTAGCCCGGCTAGGTGAACAGTGATGTACTAGGCCTGTGGGGGATCGGGGATGGGGAGGCCTTTGTTTGATGATGTCTATAGCAATGGCCCTTAGAAGATGAGCACTGAGCTACTGAGGCAGATGGCATGTAATATTTAGGAAGATAAGTTCTCTTTGTACCACTTGGTATTTTGATATCAGAACCAATGTTTCTTGGGGTGTTTCTCAGCCATATTCATATCACCTATGCACCAGTTGCTTACTTTAAAATCTTTTCTAAATTAAATGAGTTTATTGTGGTGTTGACACAATAAACTAAGTCTTGACAGTAAACCAGAGATGACGTAAAGTAAAAATAGTAGAAAATATAAGGCCTTTGGGACCCAATTAATCCAAAGAAGGTCATTCTCAAAATTATTTTAAAAAGGAAATATTATGATTGGTCCCTGAGTGTTTGAAAAAACCCTCACAGTTTAATTGCAGATATGAGAGAATGTCAATTGCCTTCAACAAAATCCCAAAGATTGCACTGTTAGGAAAAGTTTGGCAAACTCTGATATGTTGTAAGAAAGGGAAGGAATGCTATATTCTAAGATGCTATCATAATTACCGAAGTCACCTAAGGGAATCTAGAGCCAGGTGTGACAGCTTGCACCTGGAATCTCAGCACCAAGGAAGCCAAGCCAGGAGGGTTGCTGTGAATTTCACACCATCTTGAGCCATCTAGTAAATTCAAGGCGAACCTGGGTTACAGAGTAAGGTCTTGCTACACATGTGTAGCAGATGTGCAGCTTGGTCTTTATATGGGTCCCAAATTACTGGAGCAGAGGCTAACCCAAAAGCTGTTGCCTATGCCTGGGATATGTTCTCCTAGCTGGGCTGCCTTGTCTAACCTCAGTGGGAGAGGATGCATCTCCCCTACAAAAGTTGATATACCAGAGTGGGGAAATTAATTACCTAATTAGTTAAAAATAAAAGATGTTGCCCCAAGAGCCAAACAAACAAAACAACAAAGCAAGAAAAGATACCCATTGTATGAGTCAAAAGACGAAGAAAAATAGTTCCTTAGTTTGATTACCCAACTCAGCTTTGGAACCAAGCCAGAGCACTTTTCATACTGTTACCTGAACCCTTTGCTCTTTCTGTACCATGGCTGAACTCATGTCCAGGCAAGATCTTGTCACATCACTAATTATTCACTTGAAGATGTAGGGTTAAGCAGACTTTGAAATGTTGGAGCATTTCATTATATAATATCAAAACTAGCACTTTTAATACACTACTGCCAATCAAGCCAGGAAAGTCTGCATGTACTGGGAATCTGTCAAGTCAGTTTTCCCAAATATGAATTCTTTTTTTTTTTTTTTTTTGCTTGAAAGCTGGAGCTTTTTCCTTGTCATCAAATACTATCAGTTATTGTTCTTAGAAATGACAGTCTCATTTTTCTGGGTGTTGGGGGAGGGTGCCCTGCCAAACATCAAATCTGCATTACTATATCCATCAGTTTTCAATGAATTAAAAGTGTAAACAAGGGGACTAATTAAGCTGGCAATGGGGACAATTACAATGTAAGCCTTTCTCATTTTGTCTCACAGCCAACACTTGTGTGCTCAAGTGTTTAGTGCATACTCATACATGTTAGTCTAGTTAGTTACAGCCTTAGGCAAATAGACATTACTGTTCAATAGCTGTAAGCATGTGGAAGTGAACGCTATGACGACCACTGGTGTCTTCTGGTGACACTGCTTGATTTGACTGCAGTGGGACTTCTAACCATCACTGATTTCAAACCACTAATGCATACAGTTAATGATTTTTGAAGATGATTTTGAATACTTGGACCCCTAAAAAGAGTATCAGAATCACCGGAGAGGTTTGCTAAGAGTTAGAGACCACCCAATGTAGTGAACACAGACACTGAAAAACCATCTTCCCTTTCAGAGGCTGAAACTAAATTGACTTTGCTGTAGACATTTAATGATCAGTTTTCTTTAGAAATCTGGACTCCAAATATGTCTTGACATGCTACAGGATGTGACAAGTGTTTTTCCTCCCCCTTAGTTGAAAAGTCCCAGCTAGTTTAGTTTACTCATTATGTTAACTTCCTGCACAACCTGTGAGCTTGAGTCCTGTCATTACAGCAAGAAGTGTACAGCAAGAAGTGTGCCGAGTGTTTGCCTGCATTTGCTGTGTCAGATTAACATCAGCTCTTGTGTCTGTCAACTCCCCATGACTGGTGAAATTTTCTCTCTCTCATAACCTCAGTTTTCTTATGTTGCAAATGGAGTTAAAATTTACTCTTTAGAACAGATGTTGTAACAGTAACGTAATAGGTTAGGTGTTTGCCATAATGCACTGGGGTGGTTAAAATTTACTCCCAACTTACAACTTACAAATTTACTGAGGACCCTCAACAATGTTTCAGAGTGGACTAGGTTTCTGAGGTCAAAACATAATGGTACCCACTCTTCAGAATAGTAATGATCTGTGTGGGTTTAGAGAAATACTTAAGAGTGCAATTTGGGATGTTTTACTCTGACCTTCCAAATTAGAATCTCCCCTGTGAATCAGAAATGAGAGTTTTGACAAACAGACAAGATGATTCCAAAGTCAAAAGCTTCCTAAAGACAGCAGTTCTGGTCTCTATCAAATGAGGATAACACACTACATCCTGGTTTCCAACCTGTGGGTCACAACCACTTGGGAGGTCAAACGACCCTTTCACAGGGTTGCCCAAGGTCACTGGAAAACATGGGTATTTACATTATCATTCCGAACAGTAGCAATTACAGATTCATTCCAGCTGTGAGGTAGTAACGAAAATAATGTTATAGTTGTGAGTCACCATAGAAGAACTGTACGAACGGTCACAACATTAGGAAGGTTGAGAACCACTGCATTACATCGTTACTGATGAAAAGTGGGGAACGGACTTCCAGCTCATATACACTTCTTAGCTTAGCCTGTAAATAGACTACGCTGCACTCATGGGTCATGAATGCCTCATGAAAAAAATGATGTCTGCACCAAAAAGCAATAGAAACAAGAGGACCAGGCATTCGCTTCTGTGTCCTTACGATTCTGCATAAGATTACCCCCTGCAGAGTGATGGTTAGAGCTGAGCCTTAAGAAGACTAACAGTATCACAAGACTTCCCTTTCTCCCAATAGTGCAGGCTTACTTAATTAAGATGCTGCTGTTCCTCCTGCCCCTTTCTGTGTCAACCAGTGCCTTTTTTTTTCTTTCTAAAAGTAATAGCAGAACCCTGGAAAGCCAGACTACAGAGGGAATTTCTGAGTGAGCTCCTTCCTGACAGTCCGAATCCCCAAGTTCCTCTGGGAATCCGTCTGATCTTTCTTCTCTGTGAATGAAAGAAGCCAATGAATGAATCAGTACAAGTGTTTGCTCTAGCTCTCTGTTGTTTACAGGAGCCTTTTGTTCTTGACTTTATTTATGGATGAGTTTTTAATCCTGAAGCTTCCCCATACGTTCCTATGAAGTTTGAGTGATAGTTTTCTTATGTTGCTCCCATATTTATTCTGTTAAAACAACAAAAAAGGATAAACACTTTGTTTATTTTTCTCCCCCCTCCCCTGCCCTGCTACTGAAAAGAAAGGCTTGGGAGAAAAAAAAACTATTGTCGGGAGACAGTTTTACCTGGAAAATCCTCATGGACTCAGCATTAGAGTGATGAAATCTACACCATGGCAGACCCAAAGCCAAGCTGGGCTACTCTGTGAATGTATAGAATTTTTGGCTTTACCAAAGTCCTACTAAACATCATCTAAAAGAAAAAAGAATTAGAAACTTGGTTGTACTGTGTGTCAAATTTTCTTTCCTTTTCTCTATATTTATTTGTCCACCCAGTGAAGAGGTTTGGTCTGTACCTTTTAGCTATTATAACTGGTGCTGTATGATCACGTGTGTATAAGTTCCTCTTCAGATCTTAGCTCTAAATTCTCCAAGTGGAATTGCTACATCACATCATAGTTCTTTCTACCTTTGTTGCTTTGAGGATCCTCCATTTGCCCCAGCAGCTCTATACTGTATTTTCCCACCAAACACTCAGGATGCCTCTTCCCTCATGGCCATATCAGCATGTTTTCTTCCCCCTGATTTTCTTCTTTAATAGTGGGCATCTTTTTTAAAAAATATTTATTTATTTATTATGTATACAGTGTTCTGCCTGCATGTATGCCTGCAGCCCAGAAGAAGGCACCAGATCCCATTACAGATGGTTGTGAGCCACCATGTGGTTGCTGGGAATTGAACTCAGGACCTCTGGAAGAGCAGGCAGTGCTCTTAACCACTGAGCCAACGGATAGGCTAACTTCCTTTTATCTTTCTCTGGTTTCATAACTAGCTAAGGCAATTTTTAATACCAGGTGCAATTTGATGCTAAATGAATCCTGAGTTTAAATTGGTCTAAGGTTGGTGAGACACTGCTTCTGCAAGTCTGAGCTGTTTTCTGGAACTGGGCACTGTTCCTCTGTGCTTCACGCACCAAGAGTGGAGCAGCCTGTGACATCTGTGGAGTCTGCCCTCAAAGGCCCTGTGAGACCATGTGGTATGCTGGCTGGCAGCTCCCACTTGGAATCTGTGCTAGGATTCTGTTTCAAGCTCTGATCTTATTTGCTGTGTATTTATGTGGTTAATCTAAGTTCAACTTGCCTGCACACTGTAGTGGGTAATAGCAGTGTCTCAGGTTGGCTTTAAGAGCTCACGCTATCCCTTGCATTAATGCCTAGACATTTGCTTATTACTTGAAAACCAAGCCTCAGTCCCCTTCTTTATAAAACAGATCGTAAAGAGAAATGTGAGTACTAGTTTGCTTATGATTCCTACAATTCTTTCCCCCTTTTTCCTCTGTGAGAGAGCACAGATGCCTCACTGAAGATAAAGTTGCCCAACTACAAGTCTGCATACAAGTATAGTCTGTAGATTCTAGATCTATGCTAAGTCTCCTAGAGAAGTCTAACAGAACCATCCCTTGGTCTATTAGAAAGCAGACATGGAGTGTCCCAGGTTCCTCTTAGCTCATGCAGTGATCTTGAAATTGGAAGTTACACATAGTCAATAAATTCCAAATGACCCCTGCCCAAGGCTCAACCTGATTTTTAAGTCTTTCCCCTGGCAATATCTTCTTTTCTTATATTCACAACCTGCTACAACCCTTGTTACATAAAATACATAGAGCACTTAGAGACAAATAGGACATGCTTTCAAAATAATTATTGCTAAAATTCATCTTAGAATTCCACATTAGATTACCAAAATGTTGGGGTTGAAACCCTACCTCCTCCTATGGACTGTGGACAGTTTGGTTTCCAAAACGATGCTTATAGCCAGAGTAAGAATCAGAATTCAATGGAAGCTCTTCGACATTACAGACAGCTGATGGACTGACTGAAATCCTCCATTCTGTCTCTAAGGATGCCATGGAGACGCAGCATGGGGACTTCTATCTGAATACTTCTATTCTCATAGGTTCACTTATTACACTTAAAAGATACAGGATGTCCAGCCCTGTGTTGTATGTGACACTGGCTATTGATATGCATAACTCTATAAATTTTTCTACAAGTCAATAGAACATGAGCTAGGAAAGAAAGGGAGTTAAATATTCCAGGAAGGATGGGTAATAGTTAGAAATGTCATCATTTTTCAGTTTGGAAAGATCCTTAAAAAGAAAAAGGAAAGGAAAGGAAAGGAAAGGAAAGGAAAGGAAAGGAAAGGAAAGGAAAGGAAAGGAAAGGAAAGGAAAGGAAAGGAAGGCCTTATGTTATGGCAGCATATGCATTTAATCCCAACACTCAGGAGGCAGAGGCAGGTGAGTTCAAGGCCACCCTGATCTATATAGTAAGTTGTAGGCCAGCGGGGGAGAGTGGGTAGTATTTCTGTGATTTCCTTGCAATTTTTCATTTTATTCCTTTTGATTTCAGAGAAATCTAAGAGAAAACTAAGCATTGCAGGTGATACACAATTAATGTGAATTAAGGCACCAATCACTTAAGTTCCTGGAACCTCACTCAGTATGTGATCCTTGAGTTCAAGAAAAGCCTGTGCCTTACTTTAAAAGCCAGCAAATAAATTTGCATTCAGTTGTTTTAAGTTTCAATAAAAAAAATCTATATGAGATACTTCCTACTTACTTAATGGCTATTCCAGAATATTCAACTCACTTCATTTTGGATTAGGGGGCCCATTTGAAATCCCATCCAGAGTCAGTATTGCCTCAGGCGTAGCCCGAGGACTGATATCTGAAGGGGTTTGATTGTGAGGGTGCAGAAAGGCTTGAGCTCCCCAGGCTCACGCGTGGATCAAGAAAGAAAGGAAACGTAGGAAGAATTCACATCAAAGCAAGTAAGGCAATGCCAAGCAAACTTCCTTCTCAGACTGGAAGGGGAAAGCGATCTCTGTGGGGGCTGAGGTTTAAGAGGCATCCTTTGAAGTGCTCCTGTTTACTCTGCAGGATTTTCCTATTGGCCTCTTGAAATACAGTGCAAGAGAACCTTCATTCCCTCAAGCAAATGAAGACAAATAATGGGCATGCTCAAACTAGTATCATTGAAACTGTGGTTCAAAAGGACTACCTGAAGCTATTGCCCTGTGGGACATTCAAGGAGAGTAGCAAAACAGGCTTCCTTACCCAGCATCCTCTGCGCTACCGAGATCCAGTACCAGCTGTGCCTAAATTAGCGGAAGCAATAGGATGTTGTGGAAGATAGTTCTCAAAACAACAATTTTCTCTGTTTGGACTGGTGTGCATAAATGGCTGTTGCTTTTACTGAGTTGTTGGACCTTATTGTCCCCTTGACCTTACCTGTCCCGGGTGCTGAGTGCCTCCCTAGGCAATGGATGCATCAACATATACTTTTGCCTTTCTTCTGTTGGATTCTCCCATGAGGGTATTCCCTGCCAAAATCCAGTCTCAATGCTGTGAGAGTCCCAAAATATCTGGAAATGTCACATGCAGTTGGGTACTCACTGACAGACTCAATGGTCTCCCAACCCACAGCAGCAGCAGCAGTCAGCCTGGCAAGTAAGTTATTCAGAATGCCGCTCCTCGTGGAAGTCTTAGATACTTAAAGCCCCAGTAACAAGCATTTATACCTTTCTGAGAGATCAAATATTTGCAAAACCCACCGGCATAACAAGTCATACACAAAACTGCGACAGCAGGTGGTCATTTGGGGACAGTAAAGTTTGAGCAGGGGGTAACTGAAAAAGGTGCTTCCCAGATGGTATTTAACAGTGAAGGCTACGATTGGGTTAAAGCTAATCCCTACTCCTCACCATCCGTGTAAATAGTTACTCTGCTCAAATTCTTTCTGTACCCCCTTGGTTTTAGTAATAGCAATAACTACCTTATGAAGTAGTTTTGAGGACCACAACTATTATGGTATATATAAGGAATATAACAGACAATTAGACAATTACCGTACCACCACAACCATCGAAACCATTTTCAATAATACTATTCTTACAGTTGGTATGTTTCTTGCCAACTTTTACCTACTGAGCCATCTCAAACTTTGGGTTTTAAGATCGCTCTCGCTCTCGCTCTCGCTCTCGCTCTCGCTCTCGCTCGGGGTATGTGTTTGTGCACACAAATATTGGAAAGTATGTATATTTGGAGAACACCTGTCTTGAAGAATATCCGTAGTATGGATAAAGAAGATATCTAAGAGTCAATGCTGTTGGATAGTTGTCCCCTATGTGCAGCCAACACATTTTCTGAATTTTTTAGTCAGATCCATTTGGATTTGATGCTTATTGAGATAGAAATCTCCTGCGTGAGCGTAAATGTACTTTTCAACAACAGCACCTTGACATTCAGAACACCGGACTGTCATTAGATGGTTAAGAGATTCCAGATGAGAGTTTGACCCTGACGCAGCAGTTACTCATTGGTATGACCTATTTCCTCATCTGTAATATAACACAAAGGTGGGGCTTGCTTCCTGGGATTGCAGCAAGGATGGGTCATATGTCAAGCATCTGTGAGCGGCAACAGGTACACTGAGACTCTTTAATAATTCTCATGATTTTGTAATGTTTCTCGCTCCACAGAGGAGCCAGGAAGCAGGGGAGCAGACATGAGTCAATTCGATGAACTGTGTAATCCTAGCAGTGCTGGGTTATACAGAACAGGGCTAAGTGGGGCTGAGGTGAGAACAATGGTCCCTCTGTTGATCTGTACTGTGTTGTAGTGGCCACAGATAGCCACCTTTCTCGGAAACAGGAGACTTCCTTTTTCTTAAGGAAAAACCATCCCAAGTCTAGTCAGCACTAAGTACGGTAGTTATAGAACCCAAGATGTCATTGGGAATGCAAGACAGCTTGGGGGCACAAAGATGCTCTTCCCACTCCAATGGCAGATTAGAAGAAGTCTATTTTAGAACATAAAACTTCTTCCAAAGATTTTGGGCAGCTTTCCTTTTCCTGTGAAAGAAAAAATATATTGTAATGGCCCACCATGCAGAAGGAAGCATTTGAAGTAGTGCTGTGTATAGAGGGTCAGTTGCCAGGTGATTGACCAAAATGATCTTCGGGGACATCTCTGCAGTCGAGATCTATTTTTTAACACTTCTTGGGAAATGAAGCCTTGAAAGCTTGTCTTCAGCTAAAGGGATTTGGGGGAATGTATTGGCTGGAGCCTAGAAGTAAATTTCTTTCCTTCTACCTTTGTAATAATCTTTTCCCTTTTTACTGCTAGAGGCCCGAGTGGTCAGCCTTATATTACCGAAATGAAACTGTAAACCTCATCAAAGTGATACATTTTCCCCTGGACTCTCACTGAACCGCTTGGGTATTGTAATCCTCTTTTGAGATGCATGCAGAATTTTACTAATGCTAAGAAACTCATCTTATTTTGGACAGTGCTAAACTGAGAATAGTAGCAAATACCTTGTCCATGGAGAGCTCCATTGTATAAACACTAGCCATATCTGATGGGTGATTATCACCCATCACACACACACACACACACACACACACACACACAGAGAGAGAGAGAGAGAGAGAGAGAGAGAGAGAGAGAGAGAGGGAGGGAGAAATAGGCAAGTTGGGGAAACATGGAGTGAACTGGGCAGATAGATGGGACACATGATCATATTTCATGTAGGAAGCTCAAAATACAAGTAAGTTTTTTAAATAGAAGAACAAAATTAATATAATAATGTTCTATAGAACACTCTTCTTGGTACATTCCAGTCACTCTTAATATAATCTCTTAATATAATCTAGAAGTTGAATTACTTAGCCAGACCAGATATCTTCACATAGGGAATATATTAGCTTTATGTTTGCTTTGCTTTGCTTTATTTTTAATTCAAAGTTTTCTTTCCCTTTCTTTCCATTTGAATATGTATTGCAAACAAAAATTCCATAATATTATACATTATAAACTAAAGCATAACAATACCTTCACTTTAAGCACAAAGCAGAACTAAAAACATTTAAATTCTAACAAAATTGAAATATTGTTTGGTAAAACTCATGTATTTTATAGTAGTAGAAACCAATAAATGAAGAACGGAAGTGAGGTTTGTAGCAAGTTACAGGCAACCGAGGAAGAAAAATGCAGGAAGACTTATGCTTTTAGGATTGACTTGGCTATAAGGGACAGAAAGGCATGGGATGGAATAGTTGGCTCATCTATAAGTAAAGGTGAGAGGTAAACATTACTCGTTAAGGAAAATATAACAGTAGCTTGTGAGCTGAACGTTTATTGGGATATAATCTCAAATTGTATGATCCATTCTCAAATTCCTCCATCTTCTTGGTTGTACTCTTGGTTGAGCTCTTCTTGGGCCCTGTGGGATGGCTTAAGATATCAACAAGCTCAAATTTTCATGTGTTTAAGTACGGTGTGAGATAGTCTGTTTCTTTAGGTGAATCACAAGATGAGGTTCGTTTCATGGACTGATCTTAAGCCATGTGATTATCTAAACCAGTGCACACTGTTGTAAATGGCCTTTTATTGTTATCTCTGAACACCTGATCTTTCATGAACTACTACTTTCTACAAACATGCCAAAAATGAATTAGCATGAAATGGAAATAAAAATACTTATATAATCTAAGTCTAAAGTTTTTATTATCAGGCTTCATAGATGTAAAATTCCTGCCAAGTTACGGTGACACGCTCTAAATGTTTTAAACACTCCTATCTGTCTGCTTTGGGAAACATGGCTCTAAGCTTGTGGTCTGCAAACAACATCCCACATAACATGTCTGGTCCCTACCAACCAAAACAAAGTCTAATTGGAACAGTCAGGCAAGCCTGTCTATGCTGTATTATCACTGCTGCTTGTAGGACACAATGGTACAGGTGGTGGCAGAGTATGTCACTGACGCATACAAATTATCTACTATGCTATTGCAAAATGGAGTCAAAGCATGCTGTGCTTTCAAATGATAAGTAAGTCTTACAAGAATTTGTCATCGCACATCCTCTGCAGAATAAGAAGAGCATGGAGGATCAACTAAGAATGACCGCCATAGGCTCATATATTTGCATGTTTGGTCACCAGGGAGTAGTAGCATTTGAAAGGATTAGAAGGTGTGGCCTTGTTAGGATAGATGTGGCTTTATTGGAGGAAGTTTGTCCCTAGGAGTGGGCTTTGAGGTTTGAAGGGTCCAATCCAAGCCCAGAGGCTCTCTTTTCCTGCTGCTTGATGATCTGAATATAGGACTCTCAGCATTCTTCTCTTCTTCATGATGAGAATAATCTAAACCTCTAAAATTGTAAGCAAGCCCTAATTAAATGCTTTACTTTACAAGAGTTGCCTTGGTCATGATGTCTCTTCCTAGCAATAGAACACTGACTAAGACAGAGGCTAAACTATGCAAAGGCATAAATCAGGAATTTCTTTAAAAATAAGAAAATTACTAATTCTTGACAGGGTAAGGTATAAAATGAAATTTTTATAGGTTATGACTACTTCTCCGAAGTGGAACTAAAAGCTATATATATTTTAGCAAATATTTCATGAATAGGTAGTATAAATTTCTAAACATTGTAAAAAATGGTAAGAATTTTTATGGGGTGAATGGATCCCTCTAAGAAAACTGAAGGCAAGACAAAATCATAACCATTCAATTATGTAAACTAACTGTACATTGCTATTATGCTATATGTGGGCTACAGCTGAGATGTACTTCTTTTGGCAAAGGTCCTTTGAAGGCAAGTTCCACAGCAGAAGGAAAACTAGCAACAAAAATGGCCGCGTTGATACACCACAGAGGATTACCGTGACGCTGGACAGAGGAAGAGAAATCTCTTAATGATATTCTTAATCATAGGAAAATTTTGTTATCAATTTGTAGAAATAAAAAGCAGTGTAGTTTAAAACAAAAAAGTAAACTAAGAAAAATTAGTTCTGAGTCACTTAGGAGGCTAAAATCTGAATTGTAGGGCAGAGCCCGTGTACTCACAGTCTTTCCTGACTTACAAAAAAATGGATAAGTGGTGAAAAGATTTAAGCAAATGAATGGCACAAGTAGATAACATTTGAAAATAGCACCTTCGGTTTTATACATTGAGTGGGTAATGATAGTGACACGCTGCTTGATTGCAATTAATAGCAATGTTCTAAGTAATTTAAATGTATTAAGTAGCTTAATCCCGGTGGCAACCCTGTTATTAATTTCGTTTTACAAATACGGATTACAATCACTCTTTGTTGTGCATTAGGAAAGTGCAACTCCTCCTGCGCTTCTCAATGCACTGAGTAAAGGAAAGGCAGTCAGCACACCGTAGGCTACGTCAGCAAGTGTTCTGAGTGGACACAGACGTCCTCCCCATTCCCCACAGGAGACAGTCATCAGTCTCTAAACAGCGAATCACTGGATAGGGGATGACCACGCTCCTGGACACACAGATGACCGTGACGAGAACTTAGGCCTGTGTCACAGATGATGTTCCTGCTCATCCTCCTGAATCACTCTCCTCACTTG
>NC_141537.1:132806641-132909141 GCF_021556685.1 Rattus norvegicus
GTGCATAATTAATAGGAAATGAAATATTCAAATGGCCTCTAATGCAGCCCACTGAAATGCTGTCGAAATAAAAAAAAAAAGGATATGGAAAATGTGGAGGTCTCAGGAACAGTTATGAATGCTGGCATGTGTCAGCTTTCTGCATCCAAACGGATGCAAATATAAAACCCTGCTAAAATTTAGCTACGAAAACAACAGGCTACTGTAAATATCGGCTGCTAGCAAAGGACTGACATTTTATTACTGTTTTCTCTCCTTTTGTTTTTGTTTTTCTTTTGGTAGAATGGCCCAGCTTCCATTCTTCTCAACAACCCTAAGTTGAGACATCACACACTGGCAACAGCTCAGGGCCGGTGGATGGACACGACAGAGAGCTGGAAGGAAGAGTGGGCCTCTAAATAGGAAGAGAATCCGATGTGGAAAGAAACATTTAGCTCTAAAAAACAAAATAAGACAGAAACAAACAAACAAACAAACAACAACAAAAATGATTACCTTTCCTTTAAAAAAAAAGAGTAGAAGGGAAAAAGCAAAAAACTAAAACAAAGACAATGTGATTTTTAATTTCCCTTCTTGAAGACTGTAACTTGGTAAAATTTGTAATAGGCAGAATTCTACCTAAATACCTATGAGACCTGAGGATTTGTGTATTATCTGGAGGGAATGTAAGCCCTCATAAAAAAATGAGAACAGAATTATATAGTCAAGACACATTGTGGATCAAAAACACATTTGGAAAGAATGTGACCCTGTTCGCACATCTCCAAAGACCCGCCCTGGACACGATCCATTTAAGTCTCTGGCACAATGCACCTCTTGTTTATCACCATGTGGGAGAAGCTCAGAAAGAGCAGACACTAAGAGATTTAAAAAAGAAAAAAAAAATCCTTCCAAAAATAAAGCCAGCAAATGCTAAGCGAGGAGGGAGAACCGTGGGGCTTCCTCTCCGTGTGCGAGAGACACGGGCTATTTCAACAGCTGATTCCTCCCTCAAAGTATACAGCACACATAAAATAAACACGGGTCACGAAAATTAACAAATCATCATAACTGTCTCATACATCCTGGGCTGGCTGCGGAAAAACAAGATCATTCTGGATTTATATCTGTAAGTATGGGATTTCCTGGACAGCTAGTATCCACAAACAATTACACACGGGAGGAACACGGGGAGAAAGACAGCATTATTTCAAATCTGAGCTGAGCGGCGTGATTTGTAAAGGGCTGAACAGGAACTGAAGCTGAAACCTGATGCAAGCAAATTCTTCTGAAGGCACTGATGGACACTGGGCTGTTGGTCTTGGCTCCCGGGCTGTTTTGTTAGGTCACTGGGTTTTGAGGGTGATGAGGATCTCGCTAGCACAGAAACTTGAGGAGAGGCAACCAACTTAATCTCTCGATTTACATAAAATAATAATAATTTTTTAAAAAAGATCTAATGACACTTCACTCAGGAGTTAGAGCTTTTATGAGACCTGTTGCCAATATGAGCGTCTTGGAATGATCTCATCTCTCATCCTGGCTAAATTCCAGCACACAATTTCATTAACCCGGGTACCACAGGTGATAAAACTCATTTTTCCCTAAAGAGACAGCTAAAAAGTACCAGTTATACATTTATGAAGTACCAGCAATCAAAATTATGGATTTTCTAAAAGGTTTTTAACTACTTTTATTGAAAGGAAAATCGCTGTCTCAGACTTTTGCGACACTATTGCTAATAATAAATTTTACCATTTAGACATGGCCATAATATGGTAGACGGTGTCGATAAAAGTACGGGACAGAGACGAGCCTTGTCTTCTAAGTAAGGCCGGAAGTGAACACGAGACACCGAAGGTAACTAATGCAGCGTTAAAGCCGAGCATCTGTGGTCTTCTACGTCTGCTGTACCCTCGCAGCTCCATGAAGAATTACCTTCCCCGGTCAACATTCGAAAATACTACCAAGTTTTTCAAGGAATGCAAGATTTAAGTTTCATTTCTCAGTAACAGTGCATCCAAACATTATTTGCTTCTTTTCTTGTTTGTGTTTTGTTTTTGAGTGTAGTGGCCTGTTTGTTATGGACCTATCTCTCTCTCTCTGTGTGTGTGTGTGTGTGTGTGTGTGTGTGTTTTTGACGAATTTCTCTAAACTTTTCTATACAATATTCTCCATATCACTAGAGGGCACTGTGGTCTTTGGGCCACTTTGACCTCTTTAAGTACTAGGGAAGGTCTTGAACTCTTAAGAGAAGTCAAAAAGATTAAAGAAGCTGGGTTTTCTTGTTGTTTTTTATTTTTTATTTTTTTAAGGGGAAAAGCATTTTCCCCTTCTTGGGAACATCCCACTTTTATTCTTTTAAAAGCAACTCTAGCAAACACAAGGTAAGTAGAGAAGTCATGTTTGCGGAACTACAAAGCTCATTTTGCAACTTCCCTCAGGTCTGACGTGGGAAAATTCATACCTATGATTTGGAAAGACTGCACTGGTGAAGCTGGTCCTAGATTTGCACACGCCCAAATTAAGGGCAGTTACCCCCCCTCCCCCATCTGCTGGTTACCTGTGCTCCAGAGCTGACTGGGGGTAATTTCCCTGCAGAACATTCAGGCCGGCAAGCCCCAGAGCCACAAGTGGGTTTGAAACAATGTATGATATCCGGCCTCCCTAGACATGTATTAGCATATACCTGGTTCCTTTAGCACTGCTTTGTTTTTCCAAAACCACAAACACAGTTGCTGGAATTTCGTGTGGAAGTGCTTAAGGGGCTGGAAGTTAACACCTTGGTGAGGCGTGCAGCCTCTCCGTGGCTGTGAAACAAAGGCCTCTTTGTCGGGGGTTTCTTGAAATGTTTTCTTAACATGTTCCAAGTAGTTTTAGGCAGGGAACTAAAGTAAACAAGATGTTACCATGATAAAAACACTTGTGAAAACAGTACAGAACACACTTGGTTTCTTTCACATGGAACTCTCTCCCAAGTTTTGAAAAGTAAAATTCACCGAATAAAAAATGTTTAAAGCAATTTACCAAAGAACCCTCTTGTTCTGCCTGTAGCCCCAACCTTCTGGAAAGGGTCAGAGTTCCATCTCTGGCCGTTCTCTGTCATGCTATTCTCATGTCTTCCATTAGGAACCCACAGAAAACCTCTTTCGGCTTTCATAAACTACGCACAACTGACTAACATGTAAAGGCATGCCTGTTTTACTTGCCTTTGTCTGAATGGAACCTTTCTGCATGAAAAATAACCAAAAAGGGGAAAAAAAAAAAACAAAACCAAAAAAACCAAAAACCAAAAAAACCTTTTCAAATGGAATACTATGCAAGGATACAAAGTAATCAAGTCACACAAAGGACTAATTAGGAGGAGGCGAGGGTGTCACTCAGGGTCAAGCAGGGTGCTGGCCCAGCGTACACTGGGCCCTGGGTTTCACCTCCAAAGCAAGGTGGGGAGTGGAGGATGGGTGACTAATGGAGAAAAAGGTACTGTGTCCAAGCACTTCAGAAGCCATAGCCTGGTCTGAGCATACACTCAAGCTGGAAAATGGGGAGGACGGTCCTAACCGAGAACTTTCCAGTCCACTCTTTACCTCTCCAAAGCCTAGTGGAAGCTGTGTGCTTTGTGTCTTTGTCTTAAAGGGGAATAAGCCTAACTTCATATCCTTACAGTAAAGACTAATACTGACTGGTCTGGAAACAGAGACTGAGGGGATGGAGAGATGGTTAAGTGTAACAGCTTCCCCTCTGAGAAGGCCTTGAACTTGCTTTTGTTCTCAGGATTTGGAGCAATGGACACTAGGATGCCATCGAGGCAAGCAGAAGCACCTTCTGGCATCAGTAAACCCCCAAAATATCAGTCACGTGACAACTCTGCTTGGGGAGATTTGAGAGAGAAGACAGTGCCCAGAACTAAAAGTTCAATTTGTGTGGGGAGAAACAGGCTATGGGCAGGGTCTCTGCAGGCTTGGGGGAAAGACAGCCACGTACATTTCGAACAGTGTACACCTCTGAAATAAAGGTCCCGTGGTGACCCTTGCTTGCCTTACGAACAAACCCTGTGGAGAAGGCGTCACGTAAAGGCTCTGGTCTTCATTTTCTGTCAACTCTAATACTTCTTCATCAAGTTCTTCATCAAGAAGAGAAAAAAATACACTTCTGCCTTTGTCCCTGAGCCTCCTCTCTCCATCAACAGCGACTGTCTAAATGGAGTTGTATCCTGATTTACTTTTTCTGACCCCCTGTGGCAATCACACCTACTACCTGGAATCAAACGGCACTGCAAAACAAGAACTAGGCCAACATGAGGAACATGACCTTTCAGACACCAAACCTGTGTGATGCCAGGCTGGAGAACCTCAGAGCCAGGGGCGTAAAACCTGTGGGTGTTGGAGCAGATCACAGTCTCTGCTATGCATGCACATACCCCAGGCTACCTAGCCAACAGAATCCAGGAGGCACAAAGCAGTCTTCAGTTGGAAATACGAGGTGGCGCCAACAATGTGACCCTGGATCAAAGGCCATTTGCTGGCTGGTATGAGGGGCACAGGCATGCTTCTTCCTCACTTGGACCCTGCTTGTTTTAGAGTGATGGGGGACAGGACTCGGTACATTAAGTCCACAATGTCATTCCACCCTCAGGACTAGACTGTAAGCAACTTTCTATCTTATCTCAGAAAACAATCCTCGATGCCTTCCCTAAATACAAGATTGGGAACTTCTGGATATTTGAAACTATTGCTCCTCAAATATACGCCAGTGTTTGTAAAGGCACTTCCCATGGTGTGCCTTTGGAGTCTAACAATTCCAAGAGCTCATCATTAATACACCCATTAATACACCGGACTGCACATGCTAGTAGCCACTAAAATGCTACACAAACGACCACCCGTAAGAGTAGCCCCATTCCTGACCTGCCTTTAAAACAAGTAGAAAGCAATTCACTAATTTAAAAACCTTCTCCCAGATGGCACAGTGCGACTGCCAAGACTGAGACTGGAGCTCACAGTAGCTGGGTGACCTCGGGTAAATCACTCAAACTCTGATCCCTACTGCCTTAACCGAGCATTCAAAACGCTATGACATTTTCCCAGGTAGTTGTGAGGATTAAATTATATGTATTAATACATATTATTACATATCTGAAATGTCTCCATTGCATATATAAGACTGTGTAATTATACACCATGAAAAAGTGACTAGTGTCAATCTGCTCACACCACAGATATGAATGGAGGGGGCTTATGGACAAGTAGAGCCAAGATTCTTCCAGAAACTTCCACCTGGTAACCTGAGGAGAAATGCTTGAACTCTTATTCACTCACAACAGTGTTAGAACTCCAGGAAACCATGAGGCATTCATTGGAACTGCAAGAGTTTACCTAGAGCAGACAGATTTCTCTTTGGGGCTGAGCGGAGATGTGCTACTCTAAGTCTCCAAGGTGACTTACATGTTTTCCACTTCATTAGGCAAGATCCTGAACCTAAAGAGAAGACCGAATCTCTAAGCGTTAAAATCTTGCTGCAAAAGGAGGGAAAACTGAGATCCCAAATCAGGCTTCTGCCATGAGAATGTTCACTTTCGTTTACTTAGTTCAAGCCTCTCATCCCCACTCCCAGATACATCATGTGTACGAGTCCCTTTGCGCTGGGGCAGAAATGGAACGAAGTTTGGCTCAAAACTAGAACAGAGGGCTTAATCTGGACCAATGGAGGTCTCTACACAAGGCTAGAGGGCTTAATCTGGACCAATGGAGGTCTCTACACAAGGCTAGAGGGCTTAATCTGGACCAATGGTGGTCTCTACACAGGCTAACAAGGAAGAAAGGAGAAAAACCTGCACCGAGTGAGGGGTAATCCCATGACATACAAACCTGTTTTCTCCAATTCCACTTAGAAAAGTTCTAAGAATGAAGGCAACAGAGAAAATCAGAGCTACGGGGACCCCAAAGGGCAGCATTCCCAAGCCACCTGGATCCTGGCACGCCTTGCGGGAGCTATGCTACGGGAGTTCCGGTTGATACCAGCTCATGTTCACCCGCTGCCTCTACTCTTCTTTTCTTATATCAACTCAAGTCAGGTTTGTACAACTTGCAAACAAAGTCTTCTGAAAAATACTGGCACATAAGCAAACAGTAGGAAATAAGCAAGCTATATTGCAAGTTGATAGCGGGCACTCCAGTTCCGCTGAGCAAACAGGAACCAGGAGCATGTCATGCCATGTGCAAAACCACAATAAAGGCTGGAGAGAGGGTTTTCAACCCAGAGTCAGGCTCCTAACATCCTGAGCGGTGAACGGGGTTCTTGTTTGTAGGAGGTAAATCTAGGCTTCAATTCAAAAGATCTCTGCAGTTTTTTTTTTCTCTCCAACTTTAGAAGTGGTTTGAATTATTCGCTCTTTCTACATCCTGAGGCCTAGCCGTAGCTTAACTGCCAGCTCGTAGCACAGGAACCTACGACACGAAGGCGATCAGGATTAGAAATACTTTGACCATTAACGAAAGTTTTTTAAATGGGTGGAAATGGGGCACTGGCAATGCCTTTTCTGTCCCTAGAGTTGATGATACATGTCAGACGAGTGATGACAGCAGTTTTATACTTCAAGATTTTATAAACATAAATCACGTTGACCGATGCTTGCCAGCCATTCTATGGGAGAGTGGGATCTGTAATGTCTTTACTCAGCACTGGTATAGCCAGGGAAATCGGAGTTTCCGGGTGCATCCTGCGAAGCTCTTTTCCTCTCATTGGATAAATACGATTAGGCAGACGAAAGGATGGTAATACAACAGATTCCATGAGCGAGCTGCAGTGAGGATAAAGCTAGCGCCTGCTTATCTCAATGTTAATGACGCAGTCAGGGAGGACTGTTGCTTCTCTGATGTTGACACTTACTAGCTTTTTGGGACACAGCCTACCACAGAATAAGGATACGATATGAAAAGCTATATAATGAGTTCAAAGCCTCCTATAGCATTGCCATTATAGTAAAATATTCACATAAAATTACCTGCAGGCAATACTATAAGCATCTCTAGGGGTGGCTGCACTACTGTGCTCGTGTCTAGACCATAAAGATGGCCATAAAGGATGCTCTCACCCTACAGAAACCGTCATGTGCCCCGATGTACAGAAGCTGTATGTAATGCATGCTAAAGAGAAGATGATACTTCTGTGGTAGCCCAAATGAGAATGGCCCCCCGAGGCTCATAGATTTCAATGCTTAGTCCCGAGTTACTGGAATTACTTGAGAAATATTGGGAGGTGTAGCCATGTTGGAGGAGGTGTGTCATTGGGGGTGGGCTCTGAGGTTTCCAAAGTGCACACTAGGCCCAGAGCCTCTCTCCCCGCCTGCTGCCTGCAGATCAGGATAGAAGGGTCTCAGCTACGGCTCCAGGTTCACGCCCATTTGCTTTCTGCCATGATGATCACAGACTAATCCTCTACAAGTACGAGCCAGTCCCAATTGAAGGCTTTCTTGAGAGAGTTGCCTTAGTCACGGTGTCTCTTCACAGCAATGGAACACTTACACGACTGTATTCAGTACACTGGCCAAGGATTCAGCATGTGGTTTATAAGTGATGCCAAGAACACAGGGTAGTTGGTCAGATTGTTAACCAAGTTGACAGCACAGGAGAGGGAAGGAAACACAGGAGAGTTGTGAGGCAGAGAGATCCAGTTCAAATGGAGAAAGTGAGCAGCCTGTTTTGGCAGAGCCTATCAGCTCCACAGCTTGGGACGAGACAGCCCGAGTTTATATCATACATCTGCCCACTTCCCCCTGTGAGGAGAGTGATCTCAACAGAAGCCACCCACTACAGAGGTTAAGAAACCAAGATGGCGGCACTGTCTCAGGATACCGTGTCAAAGAAGGGGTCCGGTCACCAAACTATCAAGGACCATTCTCTGAAACCAATTTTCTAAAGTTAGGCTGGGGTACGTGCAAAACCAGGGAGAGCTGAAGAATTAAAGGTGCACCGTGGGCTTCTCTCTGCACCAGGGTTTGTCTGGAAAGCTGACTGGTATTGGTGCCTTCCCTTTAAGTCTCCTTGCCATGGCAGGGCAACCCTCCAGGGACAGTCTCCAACAGGAAGTCAACCTGATGGGTGGAGGGGGACAGCATGAGGGACAACTACAGGACAGAGAAGACAAGGCAGGTGATCCTTACTTTAGAAAGGCCGGGAAGTCGTCACAAACTGCTTCACAGCCTGGCCACTTGCAGACACCATGTCCGTAGAGAGGGTGGCTGTGGGGGTGCTCCTCGTGGGACAAGCTGCAAGAGAACACACAAGGCAAGAGGATGAGTACAACAGCCTAGAGCGTGCACGTGGCCCAGGAGAGCGCCCGACACACCTCACACTGTCATTCCCCAAGGAGTCTAATTAATCCTGATGGTTTTCTTTCCTTTTCTTTTTTTTTAAGCAAGAGTTAAACTATGAGCCTGGAGATTACGTTCTAAACACATTTAAGTATAATTACCTGATGTTAGGAACATACCTCCATGTGTGAAAAATGTTTGACAGGGTTTTGTTTGAAGCAAAGCTCTCTACTCAGACAGCAAAGGTTGCTGCAAAATGGCCACACTGAGTGTACACAATACGACTGGAAAATCTGTATGAGTCGTGGCTCTCATATTTTTCCACACAGGACATTTCATGCTTCTTCCTCCTCTCCTCTCTATGAAAACAGCTTTCACAAAATTGAATGTGTCTTGTCCTCTTTTTTTTTTTTTTAAACTAGTTTTGTCTAGGAAAAACTATTAAAATAAAAAAGTGCAATACTGAAAAAAATATTTTTCAGGGCGCATATGTCCATACCAGTGATTAGCTTAGAATTAACCTGTGGTGGTGGGAAGTTTGTATTTCTCGAGTTACTGACAGCAAAGTAAACTACATGTGGGCAGAAAGGGGTTAATGCTCCAGTGGGGTTCCAATCGATAAGTAATGATCTGACCACTAGGATCAAGTCAGGGGATGCTTTGATCTGAGCCATGTGGTGCACAGGGAGGAGGCTAGCCAGTCTCAAATATTTTCTCTATCCACATTTCCCTCAGACATATTATTTTTACAGTCACTTCCATAACTTCAGATTCCATCAAATAGAAATGTAGACTGAGCAGGAGCTCTGGTTTCTACTCAGACAACTCTCCCTCCACAGAAAGGGAGGGGATATCCTGCAACTCACTCTGCTGCCTCTCCCTGGTTTGAACAGATATACATGCGTGTACATGCGTGCACACACACACACTCACACACACGCATGCGCAGCTATCTTGGACTTTATCCTACTAGTGAGAGGCCTTTTCATGTACCACATCCTTAGACTGTAGGTACAAACTGATGCTCCCGGCCCCTCCCTTACGATAGAACCAATCCACAGCTAGCAGATTCCAAACCTTCAAATGCAGAGATTCTCAGTGAGCATGCCAGAGAGTAACACCTCCCAAAGGCAATGAGGGCCCCCTTTGTTTTTAAAATCGCTTTGCCGGAAGTCTAACAAAGTGAAAATACTAAACATGGGAACCAAAAGAAAAAGGAAAAACTGAAAACAGTAATTTGCAATGGTAGCAGAGATGTCCACCTTGCAAGAAAAGGACATAAACCAGAGAATAAGGGTACCAATATGGAAATTTGTGAAGCCAGTGGCAGAGGGGCATTCTCTAAGCACAGAAGGTAAAATCCCACCGGATCCAACAAAGGTGTGGGCTTGTGCATGAGCAGTTACAAATCACTAGTAGTCTTAGAACTGAAAGACTGCTTCACCGGCATCAAAACCCTCACACAATCAGAGTAAAGGCGCGAGTTATCAGAGATGCTTTTTCTGAACGCTTTCAGAAGCATCCCGAGCCCACTAATTATTTTCTCTAGCTATGATGAGAGGCTAATTGAAGTATTTTCCTATACTGAAGAATATACATGCATGTGTATCTAAATGTATATAGAGAAACATTTGGAAAATACTGGGAATAAATATCCTAAAATACACACTTCAGTGCATGAGGAACTATAATCTTTCTACTTAATGCCATTTTGCTTTGTAAACCTTTAACATTTTTATTTTATTTTACATGTATGTTTTATCTGCACATGTATATATGTACCATGTGGGTGTCTGGTGCCTGAAGACGTCAGAAGAGGATGACAAGATCCCATGATATTGGAGTTAGACAGTTTACAAGCCACCATGTGGGTGCTGGGAAGTGAATTCCGTTCCTCTGCAAGAGCAGCCTGTCCTCTTACGCACTGAGCCATCTCTCCTGTCACTTTGTAAAAAAATGAAGAAAAAAAAAAACCCACCTCAAGTTATCAACTAGTCTCTAAAACTTTCACCTACTGATAGGGAACATGGAGCTACCTTCTGTATCTGACTTTAACCATGTCTGTAATTTGCACACTAGGATGTCTATAAAGAGTGTCAGAGATAAAACTTATTAGGCTAAACATCTTGGCATACACTGATCTCTACCAAAAGGCGCATTCAGAGAAACTCAGAATCAACCAGTCAATGATACTAAGATGGACTTCCCTGGGAAAAGACCACCAGCTGTGCCTGCTGAGTGCCTGAACCTGTGTCTGTCAGTGTAGAAGCCAGAAGTCTTGGCTGCTGAGAACATAAAATTCTTATGACAAGAACTGTAAATGGCGCTCAGTCTAGTCAAGAATCCTCAATGCAACCTGCACAGCTCACCACAATGCTTGCTGCCCGCCTGGCTTTTTTTTTTTTTTTAAATTAACTCATGAATAAAAACTCTTTCCCGCCAAATGTTTATTTCTACTTCAACTTGGAATCAGCTACAGGATGGAAAGAAGACTTTGGTCCTGATACCCAGAGCCTAAACAAACAGCCAGCCACCCTGTGCACAGAAGCACGTGCTCATTTGTTAATTTAACTGAAACCACCTTTTCTTATTTCGAAAAGATCACATGCTCTTGTTGTCACAGTGCTGAGTTGGCTGGCACGGTAGCCACTCGCCCCACCCCGCCCGAGACATCACTGGTCACATTTTTGTGGTCGCTGCTCTGTATCTCACCAGCTCTCCCTACGTATTGTGTAACTGAATATGTTTGAATATTGCACTGCCTTGAAGAAAATACTTAGGTTCGGATGGGAGAAGAGGTTGGCAGCGGTACCCCAGTGGGACCTCGGAGAGACTCTTCAGAGACCAGCAGTTCAACACTGGGAGATGCACTGGAACCCAAGGAAGGCTGAGTATTACCTCACAACTTCTTACACCTTTTATGAGGGTTTTACTTTGCAGATTGTCAGAAGCCGTTGACATGCAATTGTCAAAAGTTGTATACACTCGCACACACAGTAGGAAAAGTAGCAAGCACCACTCAAGACTAGATTCACAGTCTGCCATTGACTCTGTTGTCATAGGAAAGCTGCCCAGACCCTGAGGACTATAGCTGAGGCTGGCTTTTGGCTCCCCGAGTCATTCTGTACACAGCCACCATGGAGCCCAGTCACACCTCCGGATAGAAACTTTGACGTTTCATCAAGAGAGTATAAGGAACATTAGATTTGCACTGCTTTCTGGCTTCTGAAAAAAGGGCTAAAAAAGAAAACACAAATTTATCGACTTTGGTGTATTTCAAGCTCCAGGAAAAATAGGCTGAAAGACAGCGGGCAGATGAGCTTCTGAGAGAGGCCACCAAGACTCAGCATGACAGAAACTAGTCACAGGTGACCGTGAGGAGAGAGTGGACTGGATTATTAACGTCTGTGAGAAATGCTTGCCAGGCTGGCTTTTAAGATGCTCAAACACATGTACTCAAAAGGAAACTATGAAAAGTTTGGATCAATTGGTTCTTTCCTTCCCTTTCTTCACTTCCTTTCCCATCCCCCTTCTTCTCTCTTTCTTTGCCCAGGTGGCTTTGAACTCCACATAGCCAAGAATAACCTTGAATTCCTGATCCTCCTCTAGTCACCAACTGCCAAATCCTGGGATTACAAGTGTACACTAGACTATGCCAGGCCTCAGGTCAAATGTTCAATAAAATTTTAGTTTACTATAACTCTCGGGTTGAATATTCCTATAGGCAGTGATCACTGATTCTCACACACTGAGCACCTCATACCAAGCTCAGTCAACGCTGGAGAGATTTGTCAATGAGAGGACAGCAAACGCCTTGTTCCTATTTCATTTTGCTGGGTGACACACTCCGTATTTGTTTTCCCTTATTCTTGTAGGTAAAGGCCAGCATTATGCAAACCCCCGAGAGATATTGCTGAAGATAATTTGTATTACTAAATTTTATTCAGACTATGTACAACGCAGACAGATACGTTCCAGAAAAGCCAATTGATTTACATCTTTCCTGATAATCCTTGCTACGTAAGAACTAAATATAATTTTTACCACGAGAACAGTGGTAGTGCTGTAGACGTGAAGGAGTCAACGTGCCAGGGAACGTATAATGACATACAGATATGAGCTAACTCCTGACACTACATGGTACTTATCAATGCGTTTACATTTGCTATGGTGTGATGCCTCCGTTTCCAATGACATTTGCTAGGCTATTTCTGTTCCATTTATTTTCCCGACATTGACACACACCAGCCACAGTCTTTACTTCACATTGGTGGTGGAAAAGATTCTCTTTTCAGTCAGTGCTGGAGCTTGAACCCTGGGCCTTGTGAATCCTGGGCAAAACGTGCTACCCACTGAGCTACATCCTCGGGCCTCTTGGGTTAGTACGGATGAATGAGTTCACTTTACACTCCCCTGTTCACTGCCTAGCTAAGAGTGGAAACTGAAATTCTTCCCGTCACCTGCCACAGCGACTACTTCTCAAGATTACAGTGTGCAGACTTCAGGGACACTCAAGCTGTGGGTCCTGGTGGTGAGCAAAGGCAGAGGAATTCTTGACTAAGGAGACAGACTATGGACCTCACCAAATCAAACACGTCCTACATGTTTGTACACATCCGCTTTGCTATATAAATCAATTCCTCCATCTACAAAGGCTGCAACTAAATATTTAACGTAAGTGGCACATGGTTGCACATGTCTCCTGAGTCCCTCCCTGAGCTCATTTTTGTCCTATCCCAAATTTGCCTACTTGGTCTTCTAAAACTTGATTCATTTGTAGCAAGAGCCAACAACAGTGTCTACTGTGCACACCCCTCTCCCTAACCACCCATCACACCAAAATTACAAACTGTTCTTTAGTTTGCTGTATGTGGTTAAGTCATGGAGAGCTGTGTTGATCTTTTTGCATTGCTTAAGATCATGATTTTGTTGCTCCAGAGAATCATGCACATCATGAAGAGTTCGCCCACTTAGAATATGTAATTCAATGATTTCATATATATTTGGAGTTACAGAACCACTACCAGAGACTCGTTAGAAAATAATTGTATCGTCTCTATAGAAATTCTGTACCTAGCAACAGGCACTCCCCTCCTTCCTGCTGCCTGCAGCCCCCTATTACCTGCTCCCAGGCCCCAGACATGTACTGCACATTTCATACAAACACCATCAGACGGCATGAACTCGCTGGTGGATGGCTTCTTTCACTTAGCGTGTTTTAGAGGCTAACACACCCAAACTGCAGCTTTTCAGGGCTCAATACTAGTCTACTGTATTTATGCAGCACATTTTTTAAAGCCAACAATTATGTAGTGAACAATTTGGGCTGTTTCGCTTGTTGGCGCCTATGCACGCTGCTGTTATAGGTATGTCCATTTACCTACCCATTTAAATCTGTTTAAGATTTTTTTCATTTAAAGTTTTTTCTCAGAATTCTATATATGAACACTGTGTTTATATCATTTGTACCCTCATTCCTCCTATATACTCCTAACTCCCTCTCAAATTCATGACCTGTCTTTCCTTAATTATTATTTACACATGCACACATGTATGTCTACTGAGTCCACTTAGTAGGGCTCTTACGTACATGTGTTGAGGGGTGACCACTTGGGATCGGGTAACCCCTCGGGGGTCTCATCCCTAGAGAAGACTGATTCTCCCTCTCTCGGCAGCCTTTCACAGTCGACGGGCCTTGTGAACCGTCCTCCATCCACGATGGCAGGAGAGCTGGGTTGTCACTTTGCAGGTCTAGTCTAGGGAAGCGTGTTCCTGCGATCTCACAGGTGCAGCTGCACCCTTCTCACTTTTTTTTAATTTAAAGCAATTTCTTTTTATATTCCCATCAGGGCTTTCTCTTCCCTCGCTTCCCCATTCATCCGACGCATTGCCCCTCCCCTCCATCCTTCACTACCACTCTCTCTTTGAAGATAAACAGGCCAATAAAAACAGGAGCAAGTAAACAGAGTACACGTTTAGAAATCAAACTGTTGGGCTGTATCGTAACTTCAATTGTATTTACTTATATCTATGTATCTATGTATCTATGTATCTATGTATCTATCTATGTATCTATCTATGTATCTATCTATGTATCTATCTATCTATCTATCTATCTATCTATCTATCTATCTATCTATCTATCTATGTGACGGATTTGAATTACCATCCTCTTTCTCCAGCTCCCAAGTCCTGGATCCCAGGCTGGCCACCCATATCTGGTTACATGGTAACTGGTTGCAGTCTCAGCACTAAGTTACATTCCCATAAGGGCTGCTGCAACTTCCCCACTTTCTCCCCTACTGTAGCTCTCTCATTTTCTAAACAGCTCACATGGAAGGACAGCTTATCCTCCCTCCCCCCACTTTACACCTAAGTACGTAGCAGGGCTGAATGTATTCTCCTGGCTGACTGGCCATTTGCACCTCTTCCTTAGAGAAATGCCTAGAGAAATTTCTTCCTTAGAGAAATACTCAAATCCTTTGCCTATTTTTAACTGCATTGTTTTACTGTTGCTTTTTTTCCTCTC
This sequence comes from Rattus norvegicus, assembly GCF_021556685.1. Lineage (NCBI taxonomy): Eukaryota > Metazoa > Chordata > Mammalia > Rodentia > Muridae > Rattus > Rattus norvegicus. Next base: position 132,821,461 of record NC_141537.1, read on the forward strand.
TCCCTTTTTCTGGATACAAATGTCTCAACAGCTGTAACTGCAAATGTTCACACTCATTTGGACTGTTTCCGACTTTCTTGATGGTGTACTATGAAGAATAGGAATTTTTAATAAAGTCCACTTTATGCATTTTATGTTCTTGCCTTTCACTTTTGACCTAACATTCAAAATACTGTTGCCTAACTGAAGGCTTCTGAGAGTTTTGTAGATTTCCCTCTCTCTTGCTCTGTGATCCACCCTCTGTCAACTTTTGCATATGATGCGTGGCAAGGTTCCGTTCTATCCTTTTGAATGTCACCTGGCACGATCTGAGGAAAAGATGACAGTGTTCTTATCTGAGTGGTCCAAACTTTTGCTGATGGTAAGCTAAACCCAAGTGTGACATCAGGATTGTGTTTTTTAACTCCACTAACTCCAGACCCCCTTTCCTGTGTAGTGTTCCATTCACTGCATTTTTTATTCAATAATAATAATAATAATAATAATAATAATAATAATAATAAATCTCTAAACCTCACAAAACAACCCCTGAAATGAAATTCAATGATAACTCTGGGCTTGACGAGTGGGAACAGGAATAATACATTCTAAATTAAAATAAAGTCTTACAGCTGGACTAATTGAAGGCCTACAGGAAAACTTGTCCTAGCCATTGATCTCCCCTGGGCTGACAAACCATTCCAGAATGTGCTGTGGATGTTGTTGACGGGGAAGTGGACATAGACTTGGGAGCTGTGTGTACTATTTCTACCTAGGGAATCAGGAGTTCGGCCGAAGAAGTCTCCATTTGCTGATATTGCTGTGCTAATGGCTTCTCTACTGTCCCTCTCTACTTCCTCATTAAAAAGACAGAGGGAACAAACCACAAAGGAGGCCCTCCCTGTGGTAAAAAAAAAAAAAAAAACTCCACCAAAGTTCTGCCAAAAACACCACCTAAAACACATCCACGTGGCACATCTTGTACCCAACTCCAACTGGCCAATAATAGTTCATGCTAAGACTGGACACCTCGTGAGCCACGCTTCCTAGTGAGGTGCCGTGTTATCTACAGTGCTGCTTCTCCGCTCTCCTCCATCTCCTGCCTGTTGCAAACACATGGGACCAATCCCCTTTCGACCTCCTGAAGAACTCTCTTCTATCCCCAAGAGGCCACTTTCTTTGTAGCCACCACTCCAAACGTCCACTGAGTGAGCTAGCAGACAGCTCGCATTTATGGACTGCTGGCTCTAAGAGATGCATCCAGTGTGCTGAAGATGGAGTCCTTTGTATCCCATGACTCCTGACTGCTCAAGCCTCTCCCTGTCTCCTATGTTCCCAGTTCCCTGGCCTCCTTTCCCCAGTCTTCTTCAGGTTCACATAGTAACAGTGCAATCACAGAATCCTGCCATCCCATGTGAACCTCACGTGACTGAGTGGGAAGGTTCTGCACACTTCCAGCCCAAACACTAAATGAGATGTTTCTGATGTCCAGTTCCCTTGATGCACAGTTCCCGGGCCATCTGTAACAGTAACAAAAAGGCCCTTACATCAACATTAATCCATGCTCACAATAACCACAAATGCTAAAGGAAGCCATGGCTGTTTGAAGCCTTTCCACCTATCCATGCCTTTGTTCAATGTTAACTTACACACACACACACACACACACACACACACACACACACACACACACAGAGAGAGAGAGAGAGAGAGAGAGAGAGAGAGAGAAAAGAAAAAGAAAAAGGTCCCCATTTGTTTCCTTCCTCTCCCCCACTTTTTACAGCCCTTACTCACTACTTTGCCACTGTGCTATGATTTCAATGAGACTCTAAGTACCATTTTCGGAGCTTCTTAGGTGTAAATATGAGACGAAAATTTTGATTTGAGAGCTTTCTGAGGAGGATGTTATGCAAGAAGATACTATCAGACTTCAGTTTTAAGGCTGTGTTTTCTAAAACAAGTGTAAAAAGTCTGGGAAGCATACGGCACATCAGCTTGAACCAAACATGCTCAACCAAGTAGTGGCACCAACCAGGAGGAGATGGCCGTAGACCACGACCGCCCACAACCACTAAACCCACAATGTAAAACAGGATTCGAACACGCAAAGCTGCCCAACTTTACAGTCAGTGTTTATTCTCAGAACGTCTTGGTTTCTACTCACGGCCTTCTGCTTATCTAGATCACAGGAAACTGCTGAATGTGCTAGCACCGTAACTGCTCAGTCTTAACACCTTATGAAAGTTGTTAAAGAATATATTAACTAAGAAGCAGTTAACAGTGGGGGCTGGAAGGATGGCTCAGTAGTTATGATCATGGGTTGCTCTTCCAGAAGACCCTGGTTCGATCCCAAGTACCCACAACTGTTTATAGCTTCAGTCCTAGGGAGCTCAATGCCCTCTTCTGGCCTCCTGTGCCCATGTGGTGCACACATATAAGGCAGGAAAAACATCCGTACACATAAAAATAAAGGCTAATTTAAAAAAAAAAAAGCAGTGTAATATGTGCCCAAAATTGAACAGAAGGGGAGAATGTCCTCATGAAAGTTGACCAGGCTGTGTGTAGGGCTCAGAACACTCAACGCCTTCGCTCCAGAACTATGCTAGGAACAGCCCTTCTCAAACGAGATCTAAGATATAAGTCACCTAGAGATGGATTTGTGTAGATTCTGGTGCAGAAGTCCAGGAGAAGAGCCCAGGAGTCTACATATCTAGTAAGTTCCCAAAGTCTCTGGTGTGGCTGCGTCATTCAGATGTTTACATTTAAATGACAGGAATCTTAAGATATCCCTTGTTTGTGGCTAATCTCAGAAGGGCTGGGCTAAAAGATGGCACTCAGAACTGTTTTCTATCAAATGCGGTTTGCAATGCGAGGGTAAGATATAGGAACAGGTAATAGGGTAGCACTGGGTGGCCTTACTGTTTAACAGCTACAGGATGCTAAAAAGACTCACTGGCCCCTGTAACATAGAAGGCTCCAGTTGCTTCTGAGATACATACAAGCATGTAACAACAGGAAAGGCCAATGACAAGCCCTTCTCTCTTTCTGGTCACCAAACACTAACTTGGACCGGGAGAGACACGTTGAGCCATACCTGACAAATTATGTTTACCAAGTATCGCGCTGGTCAAGAATATTCCAGCAAACATAGCTGAACCTACAAACTGGACGACATCTCAAAAATTCAGAGTCCCCAATCTCTAGATACGCTTTGGGTATCTTCTGAGTCTAGGTTCTACCCTTGATCCTGGAGGTAAAAGAGTCTGTACAGGAGATAAAGAAAGAGACACAGGGGACAGTGGGAGCAAGTTCTAGATTTTTCTCTGAAACTAGGTGTGCCATGCAAGCTGGGTTTAGGAGCATTTAGTACAGCACATACGTAGTCAAGGTCCTTCCCTCTACTAAAGGAGCAAAGCCTATTGAAACACCCATAGGTAATGAACAGCCTTTACTCAAAGGTGTGCTGACGTGGTCAGATGGAGCCGGCACGAGCGAGAGGACACAAGACACAGAGCGTATGTATTAGATGACATCACAAGTGCCATTTCAGAGGATGACATGTGTTTGATTTAAAATTTTTTAAATGACGTGCCTTAAAGAGAACGCCACAAGCAATCCTACAAGTAAATATGCCAAACCCCACAACAGAGAGGCACCTGATAATATGACCGTAGAGTGACAAGCTAAAGCCTCTGGGAGAACCATGTGACAGCTATATGTCTAACTTTCTTTTTTTTTAATTTTATTTACTTATTTATTATTTATAAGTACACTTATACAGTCTTCAGGCACACCAGAAGAGGGCATCAGATCCCATTACAGATGGTTGTGAGCCACCATGTGGTTGCTGGGATTTGAACTCAGGACCTCTAGAAGAACAATCAGTGCTCTTAACCGCTGAGCCATCTCTCCAGCCCTATGTCTAACTTTCTATGCCAATACCAACACAAGAGCAAAACTCTGAAGACACACTACACATCTGATTTCTACTGAGGAAGAACCTCCCAGTCACCCTCCTGGATAGGTACTGGGTAGGGCTCACAGGGGCCTCCACTCCACAGACTGCCATATCCAGTGCAGAGCTGGTTACTGTAGATGTGGGGACATCTTGTGTTTGGGCTAGCTGGCTGTTGAGCATTGGAGGCTGAGTATCACACCCGGCAGTATGTTTGGAAGTTAGCCCACTGATCATATCACCAATGCGACCTGAAATACCGCCCAACACCCCAACACTCCCACCCCCCAACACCCCTCCACCCCACCCCCCAACACCCCTCCACCCCATTCCAACTCACAAGAAGTGTAAAGCACAGCAGGACAATGGAATGGGGTGGGGGTGGGGAGAACTCTAGAATCAAGGCTGGCCGGGGTCTTCAGACCTCAGCAGACAGGGCAGGTAGTGACAGGCAGAACACCTGTTTTTGTAAGGCGCGCTGAGTGAGGGAATAAATAGAGGTAAAGAGCGAGAGGCGGTCAAAATCCAGCCATTGTTCTGGACCCCGGCAAGGCCTGTTCAGAGGTGGTGACTAAGGCTTTCTACCATTGGCTGTATTAACACCAGTGTCTCATTAAGAAAGCAGAAAGCTTTCCAAGGAGCGCTGTGAGCAACTGTGTCAACACAGACACAGGGGCCACTAATCCAAAAGTTATTAACGCCACCAGGCAGGGATCTCCTTCTCTGTGTGTGCACTGGTGAGTCACGGGGTCACCGTAGAACCTTGGCCATATGTCAGAGGAGCCAACGTGTAACACCCAGAACCCCCAATGAATGCTTCAGCTGAAAACCCCAACATCATCGCTTCAAGTGTCAGTCAACGTGAGACTTCCAGGAGTTACCTCATTCTCCAGAGGTGGGAGAATCAAGCATGGGTAGCCAGATGAGGGACAGGAGCAGAAAGAACAGGTAAGTGTGGGACATACTGCCACTCGCTCAAAAACATCATGCCTGTGTGTTTCCTCAGAGGCAATGATTTTTTTTTTCCCCCAGCAGAGGCTAGTTCACTAATGTTCACTGGGAAAGCACCACAGCTCAGAGTTCCCAAATCAAGGCACATGCAATTTCCAAGTGCCTGCTATACCACCAAACGTCTAAAGCATGTGTGGGTGTAGTTTTTAAATGTGTAGGTGTACACACGTCTCACTCTCTCAGCCTCTGATATTTTAGCATGGGTAGTATAATAGGATTTGTGCATTCATGATTCACAGATCACTTAATAGGAGAAAAATGTTGTTGTTTTAATTGATGGTGAAGACCCATGGTGGCACGGGCTATGAACGAGCAGCGGGCACTCTTACTCTGAAATGGTTATGTCTAATTCCCCAACAGGGGAGAGGGGACAAAACAGGACTCTAGCATAGAGTGCTGTGATATACCATCTGGGCCTTAAAGCATCTGTAGAAGCTCAGGCAAGAGTAGACAGACAGGGAGCCACAAATAAAGGACCTTATACAGAGGAAACCAGATAACGCCTAGAGATAGCGCAAAAGCCACTCCCAGGATCCTTTGCAATAGGCCTTAAGGGCTTCTCACTCTGGAGTGGTAGGTCTTGGCAGTGAGACCCAGATCTTCCCAGTTGACATACTTTACCCTGACTCGCTGTCCCTCTGAACAGTGGGAGGACATCAGCAAGGATCCCCACACACCCATAAAGTATGGCGCAGCATACAGGTTCCAAGAGGTTCTCGGAGAACGGATAAAGGTGTCGGTTTTTAGATCCTCAGCCTCGTCTACGGAATCGAACATACCTGCAGCTCAGCCGGCCCTCCAGGTGTTTCTGGGGCATGTTTCTTTAAGCTTAAAATCTATACTGAGCAGAGACCTAACTGTTCTGCTTGTTGGGAAGGAATCTCTTCAGGTAATGCCTCAGGCCAACCCAATGGGACTTGTAACGAGTGGGCCAAAGGATGGGAAACTCTGAAGGGTCTTAATAGGTCTGTGCCCACCGGTATGTCATTGGTCCACTTTCTGGCCCCTATCATATCCAGTCCCCACAGGGGATTTAGCACCCACTAAGCGCCAGGCTGGTTGTGATGGGTGACAAAGATGTTGACATTAGATGAGACAGCTGAACTTCTCCCCACTGGGGGTCCAGCGCATTTGAAATCCTCGAAGGAGGCACGCACACGTGTGAAGGAGTAACTGTACTCTGCTGTCCTGCTAGCAGCCATTTTTATTTTTAGCAGGTCATGTACTGTGTTAGATTTAGCTGGCTGCTTTTATTACAAGTGTCTGTCTCCACATTTGTCTCTCTGGTTAGACTGAGACGCTGACGGGGAAGAGCTGTATCATGGTTATCTTTTAATACTCGGAAACTATAACTGGGGTAAAATGCATGTGTTTTGAGTCTGTTGATAAGTATATTCAATAGTAATAACAACGAGTGTTGATGGGGACCTACTGTGTGCAGGCAACTAGAACATTTGTAAGTTCTTTGATTGCCATGGTTTAATCTATTGGGCAGACCTAGTATAACACGTTACACTAACTCCAGAGATAGAACACAAGGGGCCCATCAGGAGGAATTACCTTGGTCTATACAGCTTTGCCGTGGTGAGTGTGTACCTGACATCTCCCCACATAAAGACCATGACCTAAATAAGACAGGGGTAGTGGCCTGTCGGTGGCAGGCTCTACCTTTGCCTCTACCTCAGGACCTTGTTTCTGCTGTGCCCCCGAAGCTGGTGAGCTATTCCTTGACCTGTTCAGAGGTCATTTGCCAGGTCTGCACTGCCCACTTATCCAATTAGTGACCTTAAGTCTACAGAGCAGCAGTTAGTTCCTTCCTGGCCCATTCGACGGTCTTCTCAGTAAGACATTGTGTTTTCTCTGTTTCTCTTCTGCGGTCTATCTTCTCTGAGGAAACACTTTGAAGCTGCACAGTTGTAACACTCGGAGCCTAGATCCCTGGTACGTGGCTGTTACTGGCAAGTCGGGTTGACAGATATGTTAGTTACTACTGTCCCCTGACTCGTGTCCCACTTAGAAACATGTTGGGTTTTTTTTTTTTGGGGGGGGGGGTTGTTGTTGAACTCTGGACAACTTCCCATTTGTCCTTGTTAAGTTTCTTTTTATTCCAGTCTGTACCATCCTCTAATTTATTCAAAAGCCACTGGATTCTCCCAGCTCTTGGTGTCAATTTTTTTCTAATTAAAGTAAACTGCCATTTATCTCTCACACTGATCTTTAACACGAGATGTCTCGTTCTTGTCATAGCTATGACTCATATGGAGAAATGTGAGTTGAATATGGGGGCTCGTGTGCACCAGAATGTTCCCACCGATGGCTCAGACACAAAGGAGAGATGTAACCACAGACATGATATACAGTGACCTTGAATCATACCAACGAACTCAGCCTGCCTCTCTCTGAAAGCACACACTGTACATTTCATTTCCCCTACACATGATAGGGAGCTTTTTCCCTTCCGCCAGCCACCACAGGTCCTAGATTCTTTCACTATTCACAGCCAACGTGGAAAACACAAAGTGTGTGAGCGATCCCTCAAAGAGAGCCTTCACGGTAGTTTTTAAAAAGGAAAGCAAGGAAAGAAAGAAAAAGAGGCCAGCCTGCCTGGAGACAGCTTCCCTTGAGGACTATAAAAGGCCTGCGAGTTGAAGGTCATGAGCGTCCGTTTGTTTAGGGAAGTCTTGCAGGTAGAACACATCATGGCCCACAGTTGCTATGGGGTCTGTTTACCAAACAAGAACACAAATAGTTACACAAAAGCAGAACAAGATGTGATGTGCGGCCAGTGTCTAAATGGAGCCCGTGGAGCCTTCTGGTGAAATGTCCCAAGTGCCCTTAAAAACAGCCTTCCTTTCTCCTCAGAGTCATGGAGGGCCCCACACTCTCCAGGGGCACATTTTACTCCTGCCATTCTAATGCTGGCACTCTCTTCTCCCCACCACCTGTCTCTCTCTCTCTCTCTCTCTCTCTCTCTCTCTCTCTCTCTCTCTCTCTCTCTCATACACACACACACACACACACACACACACACACACACTCCCTCCCTTTTTTAATATATATTTTAAGCCTTAGAAACCAAAATTATTTAGCTCAACAGTTCAAATTAGACAATAAAAATATTTACTATTTGTAAGTAAGAAAAAAACCACAGAGAACAAGACAATCATTTTGGTGTCTAGAAGAATTTTAGTACAAGCATGTAGTGCATAAGCTGAGTTACTCCTGAACAAGGGCCAGAAAGGCCTCTGTGTGGGATGTGAGCTGACTTCCTAGCCAGCACGGGAGTTTCGTGCACTAGAATGCTGCCTGCTCACTTAACCATGTGCTCCTGAAACTGAATGACAAGTAAACAAGTGTGTGTGTGTGTGTGTGTGTGTGTGTGTGTGTGTGTGTGTGTGTGTGTGTGTGTGTGTGAGAGAGAGAGAGAGAGAGAGAGAGAGAGAGAGAGAGAGAGAGAGGCAGGTTTGCTGGTCTACAATTAAATATGCCATACGACAGAGGAGGCGGCCATGAACAGAGCCTGACTCTTCATACTACATTGACCACGGTCCCCACCCGGCACAGCCCTGATGCCTTTCTGTGAATGGGACAGATTGCCATATGGATGAAGACACTGAACAAGCTGTACAACTCTTGGCGACATGTGCCCGGGGGATTGTCCCATATTAACGCCACCTGGGCTGTGGCAATTGTGCTCTGTCTGTGCCGTGGCACTGAGCAGCCCATAAGGCTGTTATTTCTGAGTACACGCAGAAAGGAAAATTGCAGTTAGGAGAATTCTCTGGCTAGCGGATGTGTTGCTCAATTCCCGAAGTAGTTTCCCAAAGGAGCGGTTATCTTCTGTATTCACACGGGCAGAAGTGACAGGCGGGAACACATATTAACAATTTCCCTTTGTGAGCTCTCACTATTGTTTTAATGAGGAGACTACACTCTATAATATACTTGGGCCTTGACTGATCACAAAAGGGGGTAGAATAAAGAACTTCAGGCAATGCTGTACATATGTAACGCACTCGTGTGAATCACCCTGGTGAGCCAGCCTGCAAGAGGGCTCTCTCCCCTACAAAGGCCCACAGAGCCAGGCTTGGGGAAAGACAGATGCAAAACACAAACACTGCAAAGAGCAGCCCGGGAGCAGTGCAGAGGAGTGTTTTTATGAATCTTGAGATGACAGCAATGTGACGTTCTAGCACTGGCCCCGTGACTGACTTACGAACGTGAGGACTTGCCATTTATATGATAGAATGACAATGGGACCTAGCCAAGTTATACGCCTACCTAGGTGGACACTCTAGGCTTCCCTTTCTCCTCTCGATAGCTAATGCCCACTGAAAACCCATTTCTTTTCATCTAATCCTGGTAGTAAATGTACGAATTTCAGCAAGAGCCATTATAGGTACCCAGTAAAAGCCAGTACCATAGGAGGGGCCATTAAGGGTCCCCAAAGCCTGGCTCTCACTCCTCTCTGGAGAGTACTCTCTTCACACCCTCAGTGAGCTGTCAGTATTAGAATGCATGCAAATATATGTTTGGGGGTGGTGGGGAGAGCAACTCCAGAGTGGGAGGCTGCTGCCCATGGATTAAATGATGGACTCCCATCAGCAATGGTCTTGCATTGAAAGAGAATGACCGTAAGATCAAAAAGGACAAGGCCTCAAATATTATTTGGAGTGGAAAACTTGGCAGATAAGACACAGTTAGGGATTTGTTCCATCCAACATAAAAAGGGGGAAAAATTAAAATCAGTCAAATTTAAGAGAAACTTACAAATGAACGTAACTCCTCACACCAATGATGTCATTTTATTGGAAAGCATTTGTCAGTTAAGCACAATAAACAGGGTAAGATTTATAGAGTCTAATGATGTTGTGTTATGGTAAAAGGCACTTTATTGGGGTAGCATACAACAGCTGTTAGAGAATGACTGCTGTTTTCCCCCCTCTTCTTTTAATCACTCCACAAAATGAACAGTCAAGGAAAAACAAACAAACAAACAAACAAAGACAGACAGACAAAAACCTACAAACCTTTCCCTTATGGCATTCCAACATTCTCAAGTTTTTTTGCTCTGCACTCTCCCCTGCATCTGTTGGTGATGTGAGGTGATGAGGTACCGTGCCATCACCCTGAAAGAATTTTCTCTCCTCCTTCTAAAGAGACCCCAAAGGATCACTTAGAAGCGATAAAACAGATAAATAAACCCCCTGTGGCTCAGGGTGACCACTTGTCCTCCTGTCTTCTATCCTCCAGGAGATTAGAGCGCACTCACACTCTGATGCAACACCTTCACTTTCCAGCCTCTCTACTCACTTCTTTGAAACCTGACAGGCAAGAGAGGTAGACAAAGATACCGTAAAAGTTCCTGGAGTACTTTCCAATGCTATCAGTGTGGGCGGATGGGCTGGGAAACAGACTACAGTCATTGGGAGGGTAGCGCCTCCACGCCTTGACCTCTGAGTTTGATCAGTCAAATGCCCAACTTTGAGTTACAGTAACTTCTGATGAGCTATCCCCTGGGAACTAAATACTTGAGGGTCAAGAAGACATAGGGTCTAGTCTGGGTGGTCACTAGTCACTGATCTAACTTCTGCACGTTTTAAGATCTGTTGTGGTCTGGATGCAACATCTGTGCAAAGGAGACAAAAATTTACTGTGAAGATTGGAAAGGGAAAAAAAAATCAAGATCAAGACCTCTGCTAAATCCATTGGGTACAGAGTTTCACACACATTTATTGATACATTGTATCTCATCACCATCACCTGTTATGTTCTGATTTCCCCAAGAACAGAAAGACAGAAAACCCAAAAGAGGTTATGACACTTGCCTCTGACTACAGAGTCAAAACATGGGCCTCAACTCAAGGACAGGGAATGGGCAAGACTGGGCTAATACCATGCTATTAGCCCAGATGAGAGTGGCAAGACACTAGTTCTGTGGACAGGTCTAGGTTGTTAAACAGCTAATGGGAATAAATGTGACTCTTCCTATCAGCTCATGGTCTGTCGACGTGGTTTTTTTAAACTTGAATGAGCATCTGTGACCAAGTTCTGGGGAATCTATGCCAACATCCATCCAAGTTTATTAGGTCTGAGACTCCTAAGTTTCTCAAGTCAAGGCACAAAACAACTCCAGGTGAGCACATTTGACTAGCTAGAGTGTCTATGTAACAAATACCAATTCACATACACCATAATAGAGCAAAGGAACCCAAGTCCTTCCAAGAGGGGCCTGGAAAGCTCAACAGTCAACAAAAATCTCTTCTGTCCTGAATTCCCAATACCTGGAAACAGGCAAAGGGCTGCAGGACCTGAGAAACAGTATGGTTAAGCAGGTGGTTTCCCCTGCTTAAGAAATATCCCGCCTTTGCTTTGGTTAAGTATCTTTGCTTTCTGTGAGCCACAAGATTTAGGTTTATAGTAATATTTGTGCTTGCAATTTTGAGAAATATGAAAATGTTTTATGAAAATACGCAAATGAGCACATCTTTCTCCTAACAAACTATTTACAGAATTAAACGGCGGGGGGGGGGGCTGAATTTGGCTGGTGGGTCTCCCAGTGCACGCCTATGTGGTACTCCACTTAAGTGTCTAACATGGCAGCTTGTAGGCACAAGCGCAAAGCTGGTACTTGATCATGCAGCAACTTTCAGAAATGCTTTAATGGAAACAATGATGAGGTCAGGGAGTGAGCTTTCTCGGTGCTTTAAATAAAAAGAAATAGAAAACGTGATTTACAAGAAACAAAAAAACCCTGCAGTGTGAAAGCATTATTCACAAAAGTGGAAACTTGAATTTACTGCTGAAATTTCAGATTCACAGGACCCCTAAATGTCACTGTGAGAATATGCAAAGTTAAAGGTTCCTGAGCCCAGAGCAGTTCTGAAAACAAACTTCTAGAATGTTAGTAATTCAGCCAAGGGCACCAACAACCAAAATTTATCAACCAAAATTTGTTTGTTACTTTTTTTTTCTTCTCGAAAGGGTAAGCAAAATCAAAACACCAGGGAAGTCCAGATTTCCAAGTTTCCTGATGTTCACAAGTATCAGGGACCACAAACACAAATGTTTCTGAGATACAGACAAATACACAGCACTGTGTCTACAAGGCCACAGATCGAAAAGAGAAACCGAGAATCAGCTGGAGCCGTCCAAAGCACAGGAGCCAGGCAGAGGCCGGCAGGGTTTATCTGAGGGCGGCTGTCAACTGGGCAGCCTAAGCCAGTAAGTGAGCCTGGAAACACAGAAAGTGATACTACACCTGAACTGAGGGCAGGTTAGACCTCACAGCAAAGGGCTCCAGTACGGTTCACCTGTGTCTGAGAGCCTGGTGGCCTCAGAGGCAGCAGAGGCCATGCAACCACAATGTTTACAGAGCAGAGAGAACGCTCTCTAATCCAAGGCTTTAAGGAAGTCTTGCAACAAATGGTGAGCAGAGCTGCGACTTGGAGAAATACTTGTTATAAAACATGTACTAATGGCCGAAGTCAAAAAGCTGAGGATGGCGGGGGGCCGGGGCGGGGGACACACAACATTCCCAATTTAGACTGCAGAAAGAAGACAGCTGACATAGAGGAAAGATCACATGATACATTCAGCCGGGAAGCACAGCATTTATAAGGCAGGGCAGAAAGCTCAGGGGATGCCTGTAAGGACAGAGAGGCTCGCATTTGTGTCTGTCTGTATTTCCTGTGGGGGATATCTTTTTATCCTCATGTACTACCTCAGACCATAAGTGATTTCTATCTTATGAATCTCACCTCCCTTCATCGAAGACAAAAAGACTTAGGAACTATTTTTATTGATAGAAAAACAAGTTAGTGGACTTGTTTTCCTTTAAATGTTGCAATATGTGCTCATCAATAGATGTCTGGCTGAACTGACATTAAATTTAAATATTCTCTTAGGGACACTGGTTTTAAATTTCACTTAAGTACTCCTATACCAAATGAAGAAAACTTTAAAGTCAGATTTGAATATGAATCTTGGTTATGGCACAAACCAGGCATCCAACTACAGAGCTGCCCTGCTTCTTCATCTGTAAAATGGGGTGAGATTCCCCACTGCATTCCCAACAGTCCCAGGAATAAAAGGCGTCATCACGGCACACACAAGAGTCTAGCAGCAACCGGCAGCAAGAAGGGGCTGATTTAATGTGCCTTCCCTTCCCTGGTGCACCATAATATAATGTGATATTTAGAATTTTAATTCAAGCAATTACTTAAGTAGTAATTGCTATTTGTATTTACATAGCTGCTTTGATCCAAGAAGCTCAAAGGGCTTACTAAATTTAGCATTTTAATAAACGTTTCATTTGCATTCTGTTGATTCTGTTTACCCACACCAAAACTTGAAATTTCCTGAAGGGGAGACAGTCCACAAGTAAAGTGAACAAGGTAATGTCTTCATGTGTACGGGAATCCCATGTCTCCCTTCTGTCTAACTACTAAGAGGTTCCTACTCCGTGGCAGCAATGCAGGAGCAAGGAGGCTTGAGCACACCTGCTTGCCTCTCCTTCAGCTTCAGGCATGCTCAACCTGATCTCGACGTGCTCCTCCAAGGCACTGACGACAGGGGTGTTTATTGCACCAATGGCTTTATATATAATCAGCACAATAAACAGAATTAAATTGTCAGGAGGGACTCAAAGTGGGAAGCGGGGCGCCCGCACTGAATTCTAACGATGCTGACCGGCCATGACAGGATCTTAACAAGCCTTGATCTGAGTGTTGGCATCCGCCTCATAGATCACATGGGCCTCTCCTCCTCACAGGCTGCTGAATACTGATGGACATCTCCACCCGGCGCTGCGGGGAAGTGGGTTTCTATTGGCAATCTTTACCAAAGTGTGTCTCTTCCCTTCTCTACACTCGAGGGTTTACCCTGAATGATTTAATTATAATTTTCCTTGTGTAAGACAAATTAAAGAGGGGAGTAGGAGTGTCGTGCCGAGCACATTATTTATCTCCTCAACAGATTGCAGCTCACCAAACCCCAGAGCTACTGCTGTGGCGGCTGCTCCCCGAAGCTGCAAAGATGTACAGGGCAAGAGCGGGAAGACGGAGGTTTCCAAACGGCATGGAGATGTGTGAGCCAGGTGAGTCTTGCACGTCCCACGACTTCAACAACAACAACAACAACAACTACAAAAGCTCTCTCACTTTCTCCACCCAGTTTTCACACAAGACACTCCGAGATCTTTTCTGAAAAAAAAAAAATGCTAATCTGGATTACCGTGCACAGTGGCAGGGCCTCTAACTCCTTCCCTTATTGAGGGCGGAGGGGAAAGAGTATTCCCTAGCTGACATGGGGAGCTTGTAGGATGCGTATTTCACAAATGCCCTCGAGAGTGATGGATAAAGGGGTTTTGTGGCAGTGAGGAGAACTCCTGAGGTATCTCGCTGACAGCTCAGTGTGTGAGAAAATACTTCAGTAGTGACACCCCCACCCCACCGCCCAATTCCTTCTCTTTTTGCTACCTATCCTTTTCTACTCTGTAAAGTGGCCACCATCTAAGGGATTTTAAAATACACAGTTATAAGGGGCTGAAGGCTAGAGGTAGACCATTTGCCTAGCATATCCCCAGCACTGCAGATAGATAGATAGATAGATAGATAGATAGATAGATAGATAGATAGATAGATGGATGATAGATAGATGATAGATAGATAGATAGATAGACAGACAGACAGACAGACAGACAGACAGACACACACACACACACACACACACACACACACATAGGCAGGCAGGCAGGTAGGCAGGCAGACAGACAGGTAGACGGACCATCTATCCTGATAAGGTGAAAACATGCTAGTACTTACTTTAAGTACCTATATAAAACCAGCTAAAAGATTATTGATTATTGAACGATCGGTTCCATAAGCTTAAAGCTACTTATCCAGCTTTAGCCAAAGGTCTTATAATCAGTTCAGATTCTGCTGAAAGAAGGTGGGACCTTAACCACTGAGGCAAAGCTACTGCGTGACATAAACAAGGCCCTGCATTCACCACAAATCAAAACAAAGTGCCTTCATTGGAGTTCCCTGTGGATCCACCCACCACTGGCTTCACATCACATAAATGGGACAACGGAGAGGGTAACTCACATCGTATAATTTCCTAGCTGCCTCCTCTCTGCATAACCAAAATTCAGCCTGTTCGCACATCCAGATTCGGGCTGGTGGAAATCTCAATTCTCTTCTGATCCACAGTCTAATTTTAGCATGAGATTAAATGCAACATTTGTGCAGACAAATAAGGACCATAAAAAAAAAAAAAATCAAACAAACTTCGTCTCTGGGAATTGGACCGTGTCTTAGATCCACTTACTCTCAAATGTGTCCTAAGCTATGAGAAGGGCTATTCTTCCAGTCTGCCTCCTTGCTGCTCCATCGGCAGACCGCAGAGAGAGAACCTTTTAAGATGTAACTGAGCACAGTGCATCTAAACAAGGAGAGTTTTCTGTGTCACAGCGATCGGTGCAGTCTCCACAGCGGCCGACAAGATTTCGACAAATACCTTAAGTGCACCAGTCGGCATTTTCCAGTGCAGAGCCTCCTGCTCCGCCTATGGATAACGATGTAACTCAATCACCCTGCAGTAAATGGACGGCATCAACCTGGGGACAGAGAAAGCCGGGACCGCAGAGGGCAGCAGCCTAGACTCTGTCCTTTAAAGCCATCTAAGGTTTGCTACTTGGAAATTAAACATAAAAAGCAATAAAGACATTCTAATAGATTCCAAGGCAAGATGAAAGACTGGCTTCCAGGCTGGGGAAACTTCTCCCCTGGAAAGCCGGGAACACAGGGAGCCGTGTCTGGCCCAGGCTACAAACCAAGCCTTCCTGTTCACCATCCTACTCTTCCTTCCCTTCCAGGCCACTGACTCTGAAGCATCTTTTAGTTCTTCCCATGTTGACCGGAGACATTCCAAGGGGATCTTCCAGTTATAAGTTATAACATGTGCTGCCCTCATCTCTGAAAATCTCTGATTCTGTCTGTGTGTGTGTCTGTGTGTGTGTGCGCGCTCCTCAGGAGGGATTCATTCTGAGACACAGACAACATCACAGACCATACCGATGAAGACCTAATGGTACAAGACGACACATCCAGGCTATGTGTACGCCGTGTGCAAGTGCATGTGGAACAGTCACCTCCTGCTCCCACAGACTTGATGGGATGGTCGAAACGACCCAATATAAAACCAAGCACAAGAAAAAGACACATCGCAACCGAGGCACGAGGCAACACCGGGACGCAGGAGGTTTCTGCCAGACTAGCACGGTGAAATACTCTTGTGTGGGGAGGGGTACCAGGCAGGAGTAACATTCTGAACTCAAAAACTCCACGCAGTATGCAAGCCGACTGTTCACATCACCGATGTCAAAAGGTCATGCCCCGTAAATAAGCGTGTGTGCTATGCATTTCTATGACTGGCAACGCAATGCGCTCACACGGCCACGGACAAACACCGGGATACTGTCTCCATCCACGCAGCTACGCTGATGTGCTGTAAGTGACAGGATGCAGGTGGTCACACCCCAAAACACTGCTGCACCACTGTGCAGAACTGTGCACTGTATCTCACACAGTTTTGTCAAATACAAACTTTTCATTCCCGCTTACAAACAAAATACAGAATTTGCTTTTGCCTGATTTAAGAAAAAAAAATTTTGCTATGAGAAATTCTTGGTAAACCTCCCTGTCCTCTGTGTCTGCAAGCTCTACATATGAAATATATAGGAAAGAGTCTAAAAATAGTAAACGGGGGAAAAAAGTGGTTCATTTGAGGAGCCTTACACATTCCATTTCTGAAGTAGACACTGGCAATACAGCTTCTAGGTGCAATGGAGTGAACAAAGGGCTTCATTTCCTCAGGACCTTAAGCTAACACGACGCGGTCAAGATCTTAAAAGCAATCCAAGATTCAGCTGTCAGTCATCGAAAGCTCAGGGCATTGAAAATATAAAGCCCTAACTTCTAAAGAGGGACACACCAGCTGGACAGCACAAACTCCAGGTCCATCAGGAGCAAGTGTGCGGTGGCTCAGGTCACCGTCGCTGAAATCGTCCCTTCCTGTCTAGGCTGAAAAGGTCCCGTGCTTCCTTAAGGGGCACATGATGAATGGCATGGGTTTCCCCGCCTTCATGGAGGAGCAGCGTCGACCAGCATTAAGCGCTGTGCTTCCTCAAATCAAGACATGAAATTGTCTACAGCCTATACCACTGTCACCTTAGAAGGTGCTCAGCGCCAAGCCATTTGGTTGGCATGGAATGGCCTCCTGGCAAGAGCACACAGTTGGCCGGGAAGCCTTGAGAACCAACCCTTCCAAGGTGGAACGGCTAGGCTTCCGCCAGGGCTCCTAAACTGAGGACGGATCTAAGAAAGTGGTAACTCCATGTTGAAAAGGTGAAAATAGCTAGATGCTTCTCACCCAAACCGCAGCGAATACATTCTGAGGTAATTATGTGCGCATCCAAGCCCCATGAACACAACGAGGTTTCTCAGAGCCACAGAACTGGGTAAGGACACTTGCCCCTTCCAGGCAGAAGGCAGTGCTGACCTCGGGCAGGGGTGGGCATGCTCCTACCTTTCCCTTTTGGGGGTGTGGACCGAGAGCTGTCCATTGGTAGAGGCGTGTGGGTTCATGATTAGGGAGGTCTTGGAAGGTGCGGAGGAGGAGACGCATGTGCTGGTCAGGTCTAGGCTGCTGTGGTTGCTGCCTGTGGTTTCCTCTGCAGTGTGGGCACTTGTCACTTCTTTCCAGAGCTGCTGCAGTTCCGTTGGAATCATGCCTGAAACAAACAAATTGGATAATCAAATCAATTAACAGCTAATTCCGTCCTCTTCAAACAGTAATTAAATCAAAGAGTCAGTAAACAAAGCCTAGTGTGAGGGGAGCCTTTGGGTGTTCGCAACTTTCTTTACTTCCCCTCCCTGCTAGGGCGAGCAGAGCAGTGGCAAGTGCATCCTCCCACTGAGCAGCCATTGAAGCCCCCTCTTCACACAGAACAGACACCTTGGAATGGATGCCGAGCACAGCTGGGCTGCAGCAGCACAGATTCCCCCATCCAAAGGCCGCCTCTCGGCTTTAGAAGGGGAGTAAAGACAGGCCGGCTTACTTCTAGGCACAAAGGAGGCCTCAAAATAAATTTGTTCGACCATAGTCTCACGACAACAAGAACCACAAAATGAGTAATTTTTGTGCTTAAGTCTTAAAATGATGACAAATAGCTTTGTTATTAAATATAGTTTTTTATTAATCACTTTTAGACATAAATTATGAATTCATACCGACTCCCTGAAATGCTTTTCAACTTTTAACAGTCAAATTGATTATACTATGATTATTTCATTAACACACCTATCTTCCTCATTAATTTTGGTTTCTAGTACCACATGCTTAATTGATGGATGTGTCTACTGAAGAGTGTGTAACTTTTTATACAAGTAACACTGTTATTACTGTCACTTCTGGGATCAATGCTAATGAGCCATTTCAGAATAAAAACGGGAAGGAAAACAGGCTTACAGTAATAAAGTTCTCCTGTTTGTGTGAAGGGGGTCAAAATGGACAGGGGTTTGAAAAAAAAAAAAAGGACTGTTGACCCTTACCGTCTGTAAGATGTGATATAATCATACGCTAGCCTCGGTACTGCTGACCTCTGCATCTTTTTCCTATCAGCGATTCAATGTATGTTTTAGGGCACATGAGCCCGGCAGAGAGAGGTTCTGAACCGCACCTAAGAGCTGCAGAGGATGCATCTTCCTCTTAAGGAGGAAAAGAAACCACACATTCTGCAGATCACAAGACAGTTCCACCTCAGGACGGTATGTCTGGACTGCAGTTCACTGTCTCATGCAACTGGTACCCAGCTCTCCCAGGAAGCCAGCCATCTTTCTGGTTAGACAGCAACAGCCGAAGCAGGCATGTTTCTTACCAAACCAAAACGTAACTGGATTGAAAAGAGAAGGCTTGCGTGCATCACATTCATTTGAAACACATAATAATAATAAAAAAAAAAGCCAAGGTCTAAATTTAATTTATTTTTGTCATTTAGAATACAATGGGTAGATAATCATCTCAACGTGATCAGCCAAACATCTTTACTTTGCTAAACTGTTAAAGATTTTAATTATGCTAGCATTGGAGAGCACCGGTCTAATGAGGCGATGGACTCCAGAGAATCCGAGTGGTTAAGAACTGTGAAATGAGTCTGATAGGATTTTTTTTATATTCACCGTGGATCGTTTGCATATCAAAGAGGAGTAAATTATTGCACCGGAGACCAATAACCTTCCCCGCCTTTCTAAGAGGAGCAGTAACAAAAACAGTGGGTCTCTCCGAGCAGTGCTCCGGGAGGATGATCAAATGCTCAAGTATTTGCAATTAATATATATTATAAAGGAAGCTAAAAATAATACATCGAGTGGTCAGGGATCCTTCAAATGCATCCTCGACGGCTGAGTGGATTTCCTTCTCCCTCCGTAAAAATCAAATGCCAATTATATTTTGATGGATTTTGTCCCAAATGAACATTTAGTTATCAAGCATATTCAATTAATCCTTGTCCCCTGAAATCAAACCTTGAGGCAAATTAAACAAAGGGAAAGGTCACGACACAATCCTGGGTCCAGTTGTACTGCATCCGAGCTATTATTTCCAAACACCTTTCAGAGTGACAGGTAGGATATCCCTATAGCTCTCGGGTCTGCCACCGAGATCCACACACTGACAATTACCCGTAAACAAAGCTGACCCTCAGACCACGGTTTACTCAACTGAAACAACGGGGAATAGGCCGGTCCGTGCATGAGGGCATATTGATATGAAACGCAGAGCATGGAAGGCAACACATATTTTTATTTCCTAGAGAGTAAACACAGGGAGGGAACGGGCCACCTATTTTTCCACTCAGACTAATTGATTTCTGGGTCAAATGCAAAGGGGAAAAAACACATGGGTCTACTGACGGCTACCCTCACACCTTTTCTCCTTCTGAGGCAAATGAGCTTCTCAGGCTGTGCCAAAGGGACGGCACTTCCCTGGTAAATTAAAACCAAGACAAATGGGTTGGGCCCTCGGTACACCGGCGCAGTGCACTGGTGGTGGTGCTGACTTTCTTTCCTTCCAATAGGCTGGCAGATCAGGTTCACCGTCCACACGGACTCGGTGCAAAGAGGAACCCGATGAGTGACGACAGGTACTTTGGGGCCAGATGTCAATGTGATCATTAGGCTTAGAAGCATTCTCAATAGATGCCAGAGGCGGTCGATTCAACTCCTCCTCATTAACTCGCTGTTGTTCAGCGACTAAGAGCCACCCCAGGGCCACCCGGAATGCCTACACCTCTGGCAGAGTCAAGAAAGACAGCGGCTAAGCTGCTGGCCCATCAGACTACAGGGAGGCTCCATTTTCAGAAACCACGTGTCTCCTCCAGAAGGGAGCAGTAAGAGCGTCAAGTTGGACAAATCCATTCACTGGTAAGTAACCAAGTGTGTGGAGTTTACTCTTTTAAGAAATCAGAAAACTGTAATAAGGGAACTAGGACAGTTCCATGTGAAACTACAGGTATTAAGGACGATCAAATGATAAGGGAAACTGGATAAGAACACACAGGCTTACTACGGCAAACAGAGAGGAAACCCTAGAGCAGTGGTTCTCAACCTGTGGGTCGTGACCCCCCCCCTTTTTTTTTACAGGGGTAGCCTAAGACAATCTGCGTGTCCACTCTTTAGGTTATGGTTCGTAATACTATCAAAATTACGGTTATGAAATAGCAACGGAGATAATTCTATGGTTGGGGCTCACCACAATATGAGGAGCTAAATTAAGGGGTTGCAGCATTAGGAAGGTTGAGAACGGCTGCTCTGGAATAATCTGAAAAGAAAACATTCTACTATAAAGTCCAGCGGAGGAAAGGCCTTTAAAAAAACCATTCGCCGAGCCTATACGTTCGGGCTTACACATGGGTTTAAAGTAGCTTCGCGAAGCCGAGAAGGAGCTGCAGAAGAATCCTGATGGTTTTATTAGAGTCGGCAACCCCTAACCCTTGTACCTCAACTACCATTTTCTTCTTCTTCTTGTTCCCCCTCCCAGGGCAACCTGCCCCTTCATTATAAAAGAAAATGCAGGCACAGGTTTAAAAAATGTATGTTGTGGGGACAGTTGACAGATTACTGGTCGTGGAAGTCAATTTTACAACCCCAGGTATCGCTGGCTCCAAGACAAACAGTGGATCAACCTTTCTCTGTCCTTGTACATCCGTACCCAGGTGACCATGTTCAAGCAAGCAGAAAGTTGATTTAAACCTCGTAATGACATCAGTTTTAAGCCATCATCACTCGGATAAAAAAGAATTGTGTTGTAGCTCAACGTGACTGAATGCTCTCCAGCCACTTTGCAAAGGAGACTGGGGAGACCAAGGGGAGCTCTTGCTTTACAAAAAGACAGCACTGACTGCGGGTCACTTTATACCCAGGGTCTGATGCTGGTAATGCAGACGTTTACATCCATGCCATCTCGGGTGCACATACAGACACCCCTCAGTCTTTTACATATGCTTCCTCCTCATGTTGCAGGCGCTAATAGTTATAGCAGACTGCTAAGTACATCCATCAGTGCCACAGCCAGCGAACTGCCTGCGGTGTCTCCGATGTGTTGCTGTGCAGATCACACTGCATGCATCACCATGTTCATGTCTTTCACATTACACATGCGCTTGTCTTGCCACTGCCGATTTGCCCTCTTTTGGACAGCTCAACTGATGTACTGTAACAATGAACTTCAGTGAGCAAACTTAACAGTATAGGAGCGGGAGGGGGGCAGGGGAGAGAGGTGGGTGGGTGGGGAGATGAGAGGGAGGGAAGCTTGAGTCCGGTGGGTGTGTCAGAATAGCCTGCCACGTTTCCAACAATAAACCATAGGGTGTAATTAATGCAGGTTATAGCATTATGGAAGCACAGAAATGCATTAGCCGACGTGTCCTTCCTTTGCCCTGTGCTCAGTTCCCACCCCTGCCTGCTGGACAGCTATGGAAGCGATGCCTCTCATATACCAAACAGCTCAGCTGACAAGGCAAGGGCAGGTGGGAGGGCAGGAGGAAGTGAAAGGAGGAAAAAGCCACAGTCTGAGCATTAAAGGCAAAGAAAACAACAACAAAACCCGTAAGGGACAGATGTTGGGTGTGGCTGACTCAGGAGACAAAAACCTAAACAGACACGCCCCACTGAACACCAAAAATTTCAAGACGAATGACTACCTCTTCGCAGCACAAAAGAGACCCATTATTCTCACAATAAAGGGCAGTTGAACCCCAAACTTAGGAAGCTGTGGCTACCATCCATCCAGTGGCAACCACACTGCAGCACTACACGCAGTCATTCTTGGGTATCTGAAGGATCCCCCTGCAGACACCAAGGTACACAGAGGTGGAAATCCCCCATGTAGAAAGGTACGGCATGAACAGGATGGTGTGGTACACAGCTAACATCTCAGCCCTTGTTCAGGGGCCTGGGATCCTATCCAAGGCCAGCCTTGGATTACAAAGTGAGAGAGTGTGGATGGAAAGAAAGAAAAAAAAAAAGGCAAAGAGGAAGAAAGGGAGAAAGAAATGAAAGGAAAAGAGAGGATGGTATGGCATTTGAAAGAATCCATACGTTTAAATTTAAAGAAGCCCTTCGTTACCCATGGCACTTAATGTCATGTGAATACTTAAACCACTGCTATGTAGTACTGTTGACTGGAAGAACAAAAAAAAAAAAATCACCTGTGCGTCCGTTTCTGTCATTCAATGTGTACTTGGTAGGCTGAGAATGTGCACTCTGCAGGCACGGACAGGGACAAGGCCTTTAAACAGAGTCATGGTACACCTACATCCTCCGCCACATCCTCCTTCCTGCTTCCTTTCTCGGTCTTGAGTAAATCAGAGTTGATTATACACACAAGGTCTCCTAAGAACACCTATGGATTCCCTTTGCCTCGGATGGCGGCAGCTTTTCAAGATATCTAAGGGCTGGTTAAATGCACTGACTGCTCTCCAGGAGAGCTGAGGTTGGATTCCCAGCACCCATAAGGCAGCTCACAACCATCTTTAACTCCGGTTCGAGAGAACCTGATGCCCTCTTCTGGCCTCCATGGGTACTGCATGTACATGGTGCACAGACATATATGCGTGTAAAACAAACAAACTAACTAACTATCAAACAAATAACAACCACAAAAACCCACACCAAAACTCCTTGATACTTTTCAAGGAATCAAAGTTTAAAAAAAAAACTGGAAATGAGCTCAAAATCAGCCAAACAAAAGGTAAAAATAAGCAGAAACAAAACAAAAGATAACCCATTGATTTTTAGAATTCATACTGATTTTTTAACATCTATGATGGAAATGAAATTGACAGTGTGCTTGAATATTAGGAAAAATGGTACTTAGAGGGTCGAAGAGATGGCTCAGCGATTAAGAGCACCGGCTGCTGTTCCCGAGGACCTGGCATGGATTCCCAGCACCCACATGGCAGATTACAACTATCTGTGACTCCAGACGCAGGGGATCTGACACCTTCTTCTGGCCTCTACATGCATCAGGCACACACATATAGGTAAAACACCCGTACAAACTAAAACAAAATAATAAACTTTTTAAGTGGTATTTATATAAAATATTACAATATTTAAACGAGGAGCCAATCATCATGGCACACAACCGTGGAGGCAGGAGGATTTTAAGCCCCATGTTAGCCTAAGCTATGTCAGAGACCCTATCAGAAAGGGAGAGGAGGAAGAAAGAGAAGGGCCATGTTGCAGAGACAGAGAGGAAGAAGGAAAGAAGAAAAGAACTTCTCATGTTATAAAACATGTCTTAATATGGCTACGTAGTGTGTTTCGAGAACACGCGGAACTGAAACGCAGATGGACTGCAATGAAATGCTCAGTGAGTACATGGGACATTTGATTTCCTTCTCCCTACACTGCAGCAGGGCCCCTGTGACATTCAGACCCCTGACTCTTCCTCTGGACACCAACAGGTTCCGCAAGGGCCCACCTGCTTTGCTGTTCGCTGGCTAATATCTCTCTGCATATTTCAGGTCAGTAGATCCCTGCCTCCCAAGCAGGTAGAGATCAAGAGACACCCCATCCCCTCTGCCAGCCCTGTCCACAGAGCTGCCTCCCATGTAATCCCCTGCAATGGACGCTTACCTTGAGCAAGAGGTTGGAGGGGAAGGGCAGGCTGCCCGGGCTGAATTGTTAGAAGGCCTTGCCGCTGGAGAGACAGGAGGTGCTGCTGCTGCAGCTGCTGCATCTGAAGAAGCTGCTGCTGGAAAGCCAACTGCTGGGTAGCCACCTGCTGCTGCTGCTGCTGCGAGAAAGAGCGAGGGGCAGAAATGAGACAAGACGGGCAATTCCTGGTGAAGGTTCAGAGTGGGCGTGTTTTAAAACTCACCGCCATCTTCAGAAAGCTGAGGGCTGCCACCTCAGCTTGGTGGAGGGCTCAGTGTCAGGGTTTGAAAGGGACACAATACCATGAAAGCAAGGGTATGTGTGGGTCTGTGTTAACTTTTTTGCTGCCCACCTCAGCAAAAGGATTCCTTTGACGAGCCTGCTTTCCTGACCACAGGAAAAGCATGAGTTCTGTAGTCGAGACATGAACTTTTGAGACTTTGAAATCTGCAATTATTCACACTAGAAAGGAGATGGCATCCTTCTGGTCTGGAGGGATTTGAACCCTGAACCCTTGAGGTGTAAAAGAATCAGGTGCCCCTCTCCCTGCCTGCACTAGCAAGGGTCTTTAACTACTGCTTACTACTTCTGACATAAATAAATGAGAAAAAATCAGACCTTTGAAGAAGAAAAACTTCATCTAATATCGTTAATTAGCCATGACAAACGATGAAATAACATTGTAAATCTTTCATAGAAACAGCCACTAGATTTTAATTACGCACATTCATAATTTAGCAAACAACATCATACTCCACCACGGGTGTTTAATATGAGCAGGCGCTCCAAGCTTTAGATCCTTAAGTTGGCTTGAGTTTCAACCTCAGGTTGTCCCGAGTCCCCCGCCCGCTTTGTTCTTAGAAAGGAGGGGCTTTATGATATGATAAATATCTCTATTGACTGCACAATGACAGGAGGAAAACTTTTGTTGTGTAAAACATCAATACATCATTCCTGTGTTTGGCAGGCTTTGCCCCAGCCAAAAAAAATTAATGTAGATTTCCTCAGTAATTATCTGAGTGATAGAAAGATAATACGGTGCAGGAATACAATAAATAGAAGGAAATTATCTAATATCCTTAATCTGCTAGGAATCATATCGAGGTGGAGGTCTTGGCTACATTATGGCTAACAATTAAAAAGAAAAAATTAACCCTTTCCAAACTGAATTCCTCTGCCTCCCGCCCCCACCAAAAAAAAAAAAAATCTTTAAGGAACACACAGGAGCTCTTAATTCTGAATATTATTCCAAAGGTCAGTGATGTCTTGGCCATGAGGCGATCGCCCAGTGTTGGGAGAGCCTGCCTGCTCTGCTTAATAACAATACTTTACAAACAACCACATTCACTTAACCTAACACATGACCTTGATCTGATATGGCCATGAAATGGTGTGTGCACCAAGACCTTCTGATGGAAAGTTCAAAGGAAGAGAAAAATGGTGGTTTCCTTTTGGCCTCTGTGTAGTTTATTTTACAGGAAAAAAAAAAGGGGGGGGAAGCCATCATCCTCATATTAGTAACCAATTTCAGACTTACTGCCACGCCACTGAGAAAGTTAATTGAGTTTCACTCCAAAAAAAAAAAAAAAAAACAAAAAAAAAAACAAATTCTATACCACTGACAACAAAAATTTAAATAAATTTAAATGAAAAGCCAGTACTTTCATTTTAAGAACAGCATGCAGAAAATGATCCAATTGTTCTTACCCCTTCCCAAGTTACCACATTAATGTGAAACCCAGTGATAGTTATATTTGTGTCAAAAGGATTTTTTCACTTCTTCAACAGATATTAACTCGTGACATTAAAGAAGGGGGACACTGACACAGTCAAGGTCTGGGGAATTAGCCACTGTTGAGGTCAAATATAAAGGGGGGATGGAGGCCGGGGAGTGTGCTTCCTGCCTTACTGTAAGTGAATGTTTAAAAACTGTGTATTTATATAAAATGACTGATACCGTTTGCTGTTGTCTGTGGCCATCCCTAGGAAAGTGCCCATGAAAGCTGTCCGCATTTGAAAAGCCAGGATATAAAAGTATACAAGGCCCATTGTCCAAAGAAGAATTTAAAAGCAACACTGGTTGCCAAACTGTGCTCCCCACCCAGTTACCAAACACAGGATACGAGTCCGTTTGTTTACCTCTCACAGTTGAATGCATACAAAAAAGGTCTCCACACAGTCCCCGACAGGTCAGCAGTCAGTGTTAAAATGCTCAAATGCTCTGATAAACCTTTCGTTTCGGGTCCCCTCCCTAGAGCTGCAGTCAAAGGTCTGTTTTCCTTTCTTTGGCTACTCCCTACTGCCTAACATAAACTGTCATAACTGCCCAGGACAAACGGCCCTTTTAAAACAATCAACTCTGCCACCTCATCATACAGGATGGCACCCCCCCCACACATACACACACGCCCTGCTTCATTTTAAAATGAATTCTGCCATCTACTTCTCCAACTGCCCCAGTCCAGGATCCAGGAGCTGTCCCTTCCATAGTGTACCTGGGTACACCTCTGACACCATCAGCAAAACCCTAACTCCAAAGGAGCATCTTGGGTCTGGTTCAGTGTGATGTTGAACTTCCCAGGGAGGAAGCATATACAACTTTAAGGAAAAAAAAATCACAAATGCACTGTGCTCTGGTGATGGAGCCAGACATAACCAAAAAATGGGGGAAGACAGGAGAGGAGGTACCTGACTACAGAAAACACTGAGTCCCTAATCACAGCTTATTCGGCAAAAGGCAAAAGAGTAAGATGCTTGCTCCATCTGCAGATGTCTATGTTCAAACCTTGTCAAAATTATCACCACCAGGCCATACCACACAGCTGCCACCAACTGACTCTTTCAGTACAGCACAGAAGGACCATCAGCTGCATGATGATTTGGGGACAGGAGCCCTTGACATCTCAGAAAAGCAGGATCTCCCACCTACTAGTGTAACAGTCCAGGGCACTGTGAACACATAGTGAAACCCAAGGGCACTCTTCTGACTCCACTTGTCTGCCTTCCTCTAGGTACGTTAAGGTCACATATCCCCGGGGTCACCAAACCGTGGACCACAGCAAGCCCAGTGTCCTCAAGATGGGATAAAAAAAACAAAAAGCAAAAACAAAACAAAACAAAACAACAACAACAAAAACCCACTAAGATGCTCCTCTCTTTGCCCACGGACACAACATGCTCAGTTCGCCATCACTCTCTGCTCAAACTCAGATGCCGGTATATTATGTTTGTTTCCCCTTCCTGACAACAGCACTTGGGGAACTCTTCTGCTGGCGAACTTCCCCGCTCCATGTCTTTCTGGAGCCCTCAGAGCTCCTCTGAACTTTCCTGTCTTCCCAGCACGCGGATGTGCTTTCCAAACTCTGTCTACAAGACCAAATAAGAGGTTAATCATCAGTGGCGATGGGAAGGAAGAACGCAGCCCCTGGTAACTGATAAGAGTGGCCGAGGCGGCCCCTTTTTAGTGTGTCTTCAAATGGAGAGTTAAAGATCTTTAAAAAACTAAATTTTGACGCCTTTGAAAAGAAAGAAGCACAAAATAACAACAGGGGGTTATTGCCTGCAAGCCACGGGGGAGAAACTCCATAATTCTTCTTCTCCCTTTTGAAGGCTGTGAGAAATCTGATTCAAAAAAGCAACAGCAGACGGGGAAACCTCTTGAGGCTGTAACCATTTCCTGTGATCATGCATAATGTGCTTCAAAAGTGGGTTTTTACCAATTCTGTTGATCAATTGCACCTCCTTCATAGCCCTTCTTTTTTCTGCTGTGTTTACATCTGATGTGACTCAGTGACAAGCACTGTCTGAGACTGTGAAACAGGCCTGTCATGTTGATTTATGGGCGCATCAAACCCCAACTTGTCCAAACTGAAGCTCGCAGTTCATTAATTAGAGAGTTGTGACTTTGAAGTCAGCTTTCAGACTGTGGTTTTTAACATTTGGCTTAATTTATATGCTCTTGAATGTGGATCTCTAAGGGGAAAAACTGAAATTCCCTCCTTGTCTTTGAACTTCTTTTGACCGCACAATAATCATTTCTTTGTCCGGAGTGATGCCTGCAATCCCAGAGTCATTAAGGCACATTGAACTGCCACTGATGAGTAAGCCCGGCTGAATTAGAAAAACAGCCAAGAAAACAAAGCTGAGAGCCTTCTGCAGGGTGATATCTCACAATTACATGCCTTCCCTCCCCGTGCCATTTCCATTTTAATTACTGTTAGTCCTTTAGATTTACATTTTAGACACTTTTTAATCTGCTCCCTTTTTTATTAGAGTAGCGCCCGGTAGCGAGCCACGGTCCTTAAGGTTGTGTCAGCATTTTCATTAATATGCCTCCTCCCCTTTACCCCAAAACTGCCCCTGCTCCGCAGGGGGTTTACAAGCAGCCTGCTAAACAGGACTCCCGGGTGGGGAGACTTGGCAGAGCATAGAAAGCATACCCAATTTGTGTGAAGGGAGGAGCCGGCATAGGGAGAGAAACCTGGGTGACTCCCATGTGTAAAACCAGCATCCATCCTCCGGTGAGGGACAGGGATGTGGAGGCAGTCACCTGGCAAGACTCCCTCCACAGAGCAAAAGTGGCTGTGCAGGGCTGCCAGAGAAGCCAAGGAAAGAGGGCAGGATGCTATCCTGGAACTACGTATTTGGTGGTTACAAGGGAGAGATCCTTAAGCCAAAGCTCTGGACCACTGTGAAAATGTGGAGGGCTGGGAGGATAGCCTCCTACCTAGGCACAGTGGCACTCAAAGGGCTCTCAGAAGTGACAGCACCCTCAGACTCATGGTGACATGCAGAAGGCGAGGTGGGAACCCCTGGGGACATCCCATGGTGCATAGGTACATGGGCAGAGCAGCCAAATGCAATACATTATAAACACTACAGGGAACTGGTACACAGAGGAGTCGGGGACAGGGGGTTTGCTGCTGTTTTGTTTTGCTCGGCTAAGTGCAGATGAGTCCCCTAACTTAACTTGTGTACACGCATCAGGCGACTAGGACACGCTCAACATGCGTGAGGTGAAATGAAGATAGCGGTGTTTAATCATGTTCTAAATGCCTCCATTGCCCATCTAACCTCACAAGAAGGTAGCTGGCCGAGGCAGAGGGCCATCGCCACCTGCCCAAACGCTTGAGTTGGTAACGCAAGCAAACAAACCGACCGACAATCAAATGGTGAGAAGCAGTACGTGTGCATCCTCTTTCAATGCTGTCCCTCCCCACCCCAGCTGTATGCTGGTCCTCAGCTGGGTCAAATGGAGCCCAGAACACACTGCTCAGGGTGCTGTCCCCACACAGAGGGACACTGAAGTGGCTAATGTAAAGTAAGGAATCCGGAGACCTTAGCACAAACAGGACAATAACTCTCCGTCTGAAAGCTGAGAACCGATCGAGTCAGCTGAGTCGGGCAATTATTTAAAAGATGAATGACAGTTTAATAGCCACTAGATAGTCCCCGGAGATCTGTGGTCTGAAAGTAAAATAGGCATCATCCATACCTCTTTCGGCTGTTTTCCAGCATGTTGCTGTTGGAGGAGTTGAAGCTGCAACTGTTCCTGTTGTTTCTTGTAAAATTCTTGAAGCTGCTGCTACAAGAGAGAGAGGAGGGGACGGTAAGTAACGGAAGACCGCGACCCACCGTCCCCTTCCGTGCCACGCACAAACCGTGATATGAAAAATAGTATCCTTTTATCTGGAATGGCCTGACCTTTTACTTTGAAACCCGACAATAAATCGAACGCACTCTGACTCTTCTTGGCGTTAAGGTCTGAGAAGTAATCTCAAAAATGAACTGATGAAGAAAAACATACCATTTTCTACACAAATTAATTAAAATAAAGCCAGGGATGACCTTTGATGGCCTTGCAGGGTCTGGTCAGTCTCTGGCTCAGGTTTCCTAAGCTATGGGAAGTGTGGCGAGGAGGGCCCCACACTTGGATGCTTCAACAGTGTTGGGGACATCCTTCCAAGTCCTATCCTCATTGTTATATGGTAGTAACGTCTATCCCTGTAGCGTCTGTCTGTCGGGTTTAGGTCACTTCTTGAGTCTGAGTCTTATGTCCCTGACAAACAAGGATAGCCACAAGTTTATCCGAACATCAGCATGAGTGGAAAAAGTAAACTCTGCCCTGAAATCAATGAACTCCAAAATGCTTCTTTCCACGGGGGGGGGGGGGGGGGGGGGACATCTCTTCTTTCCACGGGGGGGGGGGCGGGGGGGCACATCTTTAAAGGTAAGCTTTGGGGTTGAAATAGGGACTTGGAGAGCTGGCTGTATAAACTTGCCTCCAATGTGTGTACCTCACGCTGCTTTGGTTCATGCCATCTGGAAGCCTCTTGGCTTACCAAATAAAAGACTGAAAAGCCCTCTAAGCTTGAAAGATCTTTTTCTACTAAGTCCTATTACAGCCCTCATCTCGGTCCATGGGGCAGTCTCCAGACTGGAGTCCTGAACATGTGACATCATTCCAGTCCTTCAGGGGCACAGACGCCACACTTATCACCCAAAATAGGGGGCTGGATGGGGATTCTGTCCTGCTTGGCCTGCCATATTCATTCTTCAACAGGGAAAGCAACTGGATGGGTGGAGGGGAACTGGATCACGTTGTGGGGGTCTGGGTTCTGTAGGGCGGGCAGGAGGAAGACAATTACCTGTTGAAGCATGAGGGCCTGCTGTTGCTGGAGGAGAACCTGGAGCTGCTGTGGGCTCAGCACTTGCTGCTGGAGGATCTGCTGCATTTGTTGAGGAGTGATAACCTGAGGTGTCATCATAGCCACTGACACGGGAACCTAGAACATTAATGAAGTGTCAATAGGAAGTGAGGAAGCCACATACGCACAGCCTCACAGGTTCAGTCTTCTTCAAGAACTGACTTGAACATAATTTCCCATGTACGCATGGCAAAGAGATACAAGCTCAGATCCTATGCAAACCCTTGTGCAATTAACATTATCAATTGTATTCTGATATTGTCGCTGGGTATCGAACTCAGGGCATCACAGATGCTGGGTGAGTCAAGAAATGTGAAAGAAAACCTTGCAGCCAGGATGGGTTCTGGCCAACCTTACAAGCAGAGTAGAGAGCACACCTTAACAAATGTTAGCAGGATTAAGGACAGATCCATCCTTGTTCTCTTTAACGTCAGATCTCTAGTCAAAATGAGCTGTCAAGAAGTTAACCCACACTTTATTTTTTGTTTTAGGGAGGATGTTAAGGAGAACCAGCAGCTTTGTAGTCACGGCGGGCACGGTCCACTTCACTTGTGGACAGTGATTTTCAGGATCAAGGATGCTTAGCCCTGCTGGTGGCAGAACCTTGGACATACCTTCTGAACTGAAACCACAGACCTTCCCGGGATGCCTTTTACCCTGCCTTATTCCCCCAGCATACAGATGTCTCAATTCTTTCCTATTACATGTGATACCGGTAAAAGCCGCTTTCCATGACATTTCAGTGACAAACAGCTACAGTGATGAACTTGATAGCATTTCGTATTTGCAACTGTTAACACGTTTCTGCACGGGCATCTCTGCAAGGAACCTGCATACTGTATCTGAAAGGATGATGTCTTGTTCAGATAAAACACTGACATTAAAATGACAGGCTGTCTTGGCCAAGGTTACACAAATTGTATTCAAGCGGATACCTAATGACAACGCTACGGATTCTGCGAGCTTTCTAGAATGTAATTTAGCTATTCAAAATAATCACCGCGCTTGTGTTTAATTTTCAGGCTACATGAGAACCATTTTGTCAGTCCCTGTACTCCAAAAGAAAAAAAAATCATGCCCCACCCCATAAAAAGATAAGAAAATAAAAAGAAAGGAAAATCACATACATGCAATAAAAGACAAGAGCCAAATGTCTCCTAAGAGTAATATTTAAGCATTTTACTTTTCTTCCGTTTTTAAGCAAATATACCAGCAAGAAGCTAGAAGCTGTAAGGGATATATATTGTTAGAAAGGCTCTGCTGTCATCTCGTGTATTACAATAAAAGGTAATAACATGTTTTGCACTTTGCCTGTGCACCACTTAAAAAAAAAAATCCTGCAGACAATAGCTGATCAGAAGATAAAAGATTAAAAAAAAATCTTTTGGGGGAACAGTAAGCAAAAGAGAGAAACGGAGTGTTAATTTTATGTAACATAATGTCTTAATATGCAGTTTATCTTGACTTTTTCACATGACTTGCCCTGTCATTTGCATAGCGAGCTCTCATTCCTAATTTCACACTCATTATGCACTGATGTCCCGATTTCTCAGCATCACTAATTTTGATGAACTAAAAATGGTTCCTGAAGGTCAGACTCACATACAGTGAGCCTTCTCCCCTGTTGTGGTGGTGTGTTGTATGTTGCAGGGCATCTGGGGCGGTTCGTGTGCACGTTTCACATGTTTAGAAAACACAAGCTAGAACACTCCGAAAATGTCATTAACCCAACCCAGGGAGGTCATCCATGAATTCTTCCTATTGCAGTGGTCTTTTAAGTGTAGATGTAGTTACACTGTAATTTAAAACAGATGGGCATGTCTGAATATTTTTATATGCAAAAAGGGACAGATGTATATGAATGGATAAATTATCCTTTTAAAAAGATAATTCGCAGCATGAAATACCACCAATGATTGGAACACTGAACTTGTGTACAGTCTAGGGCAAACGCCAAGAAGACATTATGAAAACATCTAACCATCTACGCATTAATTCCAATTAGTCGACTTTGTCTTCATCCAGAAGAAACTTTCTGAATTTTTAAATGTGCACCGGGTGCCAACTGCTATCTTCGGAGCCCCTGAAGCCAACATCTCACAATAGAAGTTTACTCTTCCTTGAGAGTCTCAGAGCCATACAGGAGGCTTGCTGAAGCAAACAAAGGAGCCATGTTTGGGATTTCTTTCTCTCTCTGCATTTCTTGGATGACGTACAACACAAATACTCGTGAGCCAAACGTCTAATGGCAATGGACAGGAAAACAGACAGGAACAGGGTGGTGTAAAATCTGAACTGGTGCTGATCACAAGCCTAAGAGAACC
Organism: Rattus norvegicus; assembly: GCF_021556685.1. Taxonomy (NCBI): domain Eukaryota; kingdom Metazoa; phylum Chordata; class Mammalia; order Rodentia; family Muridae; genus Rattus; species Rattus norvegicus. The sequence continues at coordinate 132,854,660 of NC_141537.1, forward strand.
ATGGCAGGGAAACAGTACAGAAACAACCACCTCATCATCGTTTTTAAAAGAGATCCGAAACCCCTGTGCTAGAAAGTGGCACAGGTAGGTTGGGGGGAAGGGTTGATGGACACACTATAGGGGCTACATAGATGTATGAATATTGCATCCCTTTCAACCGGATAAAGAGTGTGTCCTACAGTGTATACATTACCCCTAAATAAAGGTGATTTAAACAACTGTAGGTAATGTGTTCATTTTACTGGGTACTTTTTTATCATATTTTTTAAAGCCTTTTATTTTTAGGCATGGTAAAAAAAAATAGTATTTTTTTTTTTAAATGAGAAACACCACAGCCCCTTGACTGTCAATAAAAAAAAAAAAAAAAGGGTGACCAGGGGAAGACTGACAGGTGCGGGTAATTTTTAAATCCTCGCAGAGAGCCAATGGTTTCCAGCTCCTTTTCCCACAGTTACTTCTTCATTGTTGGCAGTCGAGCTGCAGAACAGTAGAATGAACTTGACTCTCCCCTGCTTGTTCCCTTTGGACACTTTGATGGAGGGTCTGATGAGTAATAAAACGCTTCAAGCAGCAGGCGCAGCCCAGCCAGGGACAGGCACAAGAAGCCTGAGTAACCCTTCCTCCGAGTGAAGCGGTTTCTGAGTAATCAGAAGTGGGCCATTATATCCTGATAGCTTGAACTTGGCTTTTACCATCTGAAACCACGGTCTCACACCAGTTAGCTCCCAGCCACCAAAGTAGGCAAGGGAGCTTCATTTACAAATGCAGTAGAACACATTTTAGCTGCCCCTCCACCCCCTTCAAGCTTCTGCTCCAACATATTATTAGGACAAGAGGCTATATAGCAAGGTTTCAGAAAAGTATCTGAATGGAACAGAAACAAGAGGGGGGGGAGGAGCACAGTTTAAGGTTGTAACTACTCGAGAATTATGGCCTATATATACACTCCCTAATTCCCAGTGTCCAGCTTTCTCATGTACCCAGTGCCTACTCATACTAGGAATCAGAGGGCATGCAGTACCAGCGAGGGGCTATTACAGCCCACACTTTATTACCCATTACTACTGAGGTCATTAACAGCAAGAGTGATTGTCGCAGCCCTCACCTATTGATCACTGTAACTGCTATCATTTAATCCCGTGTTGAATGTCTGGAGAGCAGCTAAAGGCGCACGAGAGAGAGTGGTTTAGCATTGAGAAATATGGCCAAAGCTTAGGAATTACACTTTGATTCATAAAATCTAGCCAGTGGTTTAAATCAATAGTATTTAAAACAGTCATGTGAGTTTTTAAACTACAGCTGTCTAATATTTATAGGGCCCTCATTGGAAGTGTCCCACAAAAACTAAACTACGCCCCCCCCCACAACCCCCAACTCCCTGACAACCCACCTTACCCTCCTGGAGTTAAAAGTCATTTCTGATGCCTCATGTAGCTAACAAGGGCTTGGGCCATATCCGGGAATTGAAGCTAATTTCTTGATTTTTTTCCTCAGAAGATAATTTAAATATAAGGCAAAGAAAAAAAATATCCCTGTATTATAGCTGTGTGGAGCTGTATGAACTCACAATGAATCACAGGAGGCAGTTTATGAAGACCTAGCATGATTCTGTCTAGCTGCCTTCAGGGATCAGAAATTCGAATAAAACTTCTGGCAGACATTTAAAGCATTGGAAAACTCAACTTAAAGACACATGCACACCCACAGTTAACACTCTTTATTTGCGCTTCCAGGGGACAGCATGAATTAAAAAAAAAAAGAAAGAAAGAAAGAAAGAAAAAGAAAGAAAGTAAAACCAGTGCAGGATCTAATGCTGACTGATAGCAGTGGGGCGTGGCCCACCCAGGTGCACGCAAACCCGCCTGAATGGCAGAAATACAGCTGTGCTTGGCCATCTGAGCGTGGCTAGTACGGGCCTGCTGCCGCTTAATACCAGCAACTAGAGAAGCATCTTGAGCACCAGTGACTGCTGGTAACGGCTCAAGCAAAGCTGGCATTGGTCTTCCCCTCCTCTCTACCGCTGGAATGTTTGCAGACTATCAAACAATGCACTCTGCTTTCTGTTTTCTCTTACTTGGGGGTGGGGGGTGGGTGGGGGATGGGGAATGGTGAGGAGGGGTGTTAAGATTTCAAAAGCAAACAAACAAACAATTAAGAAAAAAAACCCACCCTCCTAGAAACAATACTTGGTTCTAATCTAGGAGACAATTGAAGGAATTGGGTGGGAGGCAAGATGACACAATATAAATACTGACAATAACATGCTATCATTTCTTTCTCTCCCTTTCCTTTACACCGAAGTTAACTGCAAGTAAACACTGGCCAGCATAAACACACATAGACTTTGTCCACTCACATCCTCTCCTAATTATTGTGTGTACAAATCAGGTAACAGGGCTGGTCAAAAGGAAACACTGTTTTCATGTACTGTCTACCACAGTAATTCCACTAAATTATTTTCAAAGAATTATTTGGGAACTATTTTCCAACCTCTAATCATGAGCCACATGGATGGACGGCCCCAGAAACTCACTTGCCTTCCACACTTGGAGCTTGGGTGGCAGCCGATGTGGTTAGGCCATGTCACCCAGTCAGCCACATAATGAGAGAAAAACAAACTAAATTAGAAGGGTCTAGAATGTCAAAACAAAAGCAAACAAACAAATAAAAAAAAGGCTCTATTTTAAGAAAAAAAAAAAGGAATTATGCCCAATTTTCTAGGATCATAAGGAAGTTAACTTGTATGTGTACCAGTAAGCACCTGGGAAAATAATAGGCCAGGTTTCAGAATTAAGAGCTAATAGATACAATCGATCAGCAGACACCAAAGGGCAGGGAAATTCTATTCTGTGTCACTAAAAAATAAAATAAAATAAAGTTGAAAAACAACAAAACAAGCAAACAAAACCAGCTGAACTCAGATCAAGCACCGTGCAAGGTCTGTATCACAAAATGGGGAAAATGTATTTCTGACATAATATTTCTGTCTTAAAAGAAAAAAGAAAGAAAGAAAGAAAGAAAGAAACAAGGCATAGTATTCATGTGGAAAGTACAATTCTCTTTCATTGTGGAATGCTGCTCTTTGTGTAACTCTTTTAGACTTAGCTATTTTACCATAATACTGTGCAAAGCATTAAGGCAGGTAATGGTTATTATATTAATGTAAAAATCATCTAAGCACTCGCTCATCAGCTCACTGTTCTCTCAGCAACAATGCAGCCACCTATTAAAATTTTAGCAAAAAAAAAGGCCTCTTTAAAATGCAATTAGCATTTCATTTTTTATCATTTTGTTTATTACATTCTATCAAAGAGAGGCTATCTTCCTTTTGCAAGAATTGTTAAGGCTAATACTCGCCTGCCAGTCAGGAGTTACTTTAGGTTAGCAACCCCAAGAAGCTACGTCTTGCAGAGCTGAGCTCTTTTGGTCTTTAAAGACAAATGGTAAATTTTCTATTTGTCTACAGTGCAGGGAGTGGCTGAAAGCTGCACTGTGCTTCTCTACCCTTTCCCAGGCAAGCAAGGCTTTGCCACTAAGTACCACCCTAATTGTTTTAGCTCTAATAAATATCAGCTTCATTTGCATAAAAATGTAAAGTTTACATAAATTAAATCGCTTCTCCCATTAGCAATTGTTAAATACAGGAGACAATGAGAGCTGCACATGAAAATAATCACTTGCTAAGAACTAATCTCTTCAACCTCAAAACCACTATTACTTATTTATTTATTGTTGTTGTTGTTGTTGTTATTACCATTATTACTATTTAAAATCGAGAAAAATGCTTTCCCTTTCCCTCCTCAATCTTCTTTTCCCCAAGGTGGGCTGGAAAACTATTTAGAGTGAGTGAGTAAAATACACTGACACTTCATATTAACCAAAACAACAAAATCATTTTTAAAGGCTGAGAACAACGGGAGGGAGGTGGGGGAGACTAGTCCAGAAAGTTCCTTAGAAAAGATTTGACCCACAAATCTTTTAAACTCTTGAAGGGACAGGGAAGAGACTTTAGCTAAGTTAAGGTCTCTTAAACTGAAACATTATCACAAACAATGAAATAGAGAGCAACTGCGTCCACCCTGTTGAGAAATGTGTACCATTAAAGCAAGCAAGGAAAATCTGTAGATAGTTTTAAATCATGGGTTACTGTTACATGGGGAAAAATTAAATGTTTACCTTCCCCCTAGAAAAGATTTTTTTTCAAAACTAACAATTAAATGGATTGGTCTCCTTACTTCAAAGATACTAGCCCAAAAAATGTGAGAGAGACTAAGGATAGATAGATAGATAGATAGATAGATAGATAGATAGATAGATAGATAGATAGGCCGGCCCAAATTAGATTACTCCAAAGTTGAATACGGATTTACCAAGGCACTCCCATTTTCCTTCTACCTTTTCAAGAATTACTTATGCAGTTTCTCACGCATAACACCAACACCTTCACCTGATACATCACAGTTAAGCTAAGGGGTGCAAATGAGATTCTAATGAGGAAAAACATCAGTTGCTTCTTTGACAATTTCTCCCTTCATTGATTTATTTCTAATAAAGACAAAAAACCCAACCGGAAGCTTCCTACATGTGAAGGGTCAAAATACAATTAAAAAAAAAAAAAAAAGGCCTTGTAATATCAGCTCAAATGAGGGGACCGGTGAAGGCCTCATGAAGTGGTGTGACAATTAGGAACTGAACAAAAAGCTATCTTCAGGAACGAGAAAGAAAAAAAGAAAAAAGAAAGAAGAAAAGAAAGAAAAAAGTAAAAGAAAGAAATTAAGCTGCCACAACTGTAACAGGTTAGATGAAAAAAAAAATCAAATTTTAATGTATTCTCCCCTGTGTCATCTTGTTTTGTCAAGACATCAAATAGAATTGGGAAGTACAAAATAACAAGCCCCTGAGAAATCACAGAGGCTGACCTTTTTGATGTTGTTGATTTACCTTGTTCTCAGTTATTTGAACAATGATGTTTCAGATTTGAGGGCAAGATAAAGCTTAAGAATTAAAACATGATAGCGCGGTACTCTGACCAGCAGTGAGCAGCTCACCGGCACAGCTAGCCTACACTTCCACTGAGCAGTTGCTTTAACCCAATGTGAGCACGAGGCCCTCATGCAGGGGCTTGAGAATTCTTCTTTCACTCTAAATTAATTTCCTCCCCAAACAACTGCCAGGTTGGAGGAAGGACTCAGAAAAGGGTCTCCCTTCTTATCACCTAAAAGGAGAGGCCCAGGTTAGCTTTGTCCAGTAACCCAAGGCCCCATGTTGTACAGATAGATGATCAGCAATGGAGGACCTGAGTTTTCTGTGTTCTATTGGGGGCAGGGGGCCACTGAATGCAGAAGACAGGCACTCTGGAATGACTCAAAGACAGTTTTCAAGGAATGCCATGCTGTCCCCACCAAAAAGAAAACAAAACTCACACCAAACCACAGTTTTAGCTTACAGGGTCAAGACTCTGCCAATACACCGCTGCAGGTAAGCATTAAGTTATGGACTTCTTGCCCTGATTCTAACCCTAGAGTACAGCTGGACATCTCACCAGGCAACACAAATGCAAGCCTTCTATGAACTCTTAGGACAAGGACCCATGCAGAATGATTTCTATATGTAAGGAGCTTCCACCAAGGCACATCCTGAAACAAAAGGATGCAAGCAGATAAAAACATCTGTTTTAAAGACTATAAAGGTAAACACGCACTGGATATTATAAAGACCAAGACGTTTAGCAAGGCTATTTGATGATTGTAGCTCCTTGTTACTGAGTGCAGAGCTCAACACGCAACACACAGAGACACACAGTGTATGCCTTTAGTCACTCTAACCTTTTCTGGTCAACTGTTGCTACGGTTTTTCCTTGACTGTAAATCACAAGGAACTACCCCAAGGGGCTTCTCACTGATCGCTGTTTCCCCGGTTACTCTGAGTGTCGTTTCAAAGTTCCCCTTAGTGATATTCATCCACGGCGAAACCACATAATAAAATGAGTTTCTCTAAGCTTCCTTTTTTTGCCAATACAAACTGTACTCAATTTTTTTTAGTATGAGCTGAGAATCTGGCCACCACATTCCCTCCTGATCGTCACAGAGACACAGTAATTCAAACGTCACCCCCGCCACGTTAGCCACGACAAAGCTGGACTCTGATTGCTTTTAATTCATCTAGATTTTAATTTCCCTGTCTCTTGCCATTGTGTGGAGGCTAAGCTGAAAAGTTGCAGAACTGGTCAGTGTCATAAAGGAGTTTATCTTTCAAGTGACAGGTCCTGACAATGTGCAAATGTAAGGCTGTGATGGAGAGGGTTTGTTTTTAAGGTACGTTTAACTGCAAACAAAAAAAAAAATTTTTTTTCCAAATCAAGTATTCCTATCATAAGCTTTCTGATGACTTACAGTTTACCAACTAAGCAACGTTACACAACAGTGCATGCCTTTAGATGCAATGCTTTAGCTGGTGGAGATTTAATTAAGATCACAGCCTCTAAAATCCCTGTCAAATGAAAATTCAGAGAAGACAATACTCTATATGGCTTCATGTACCATGCTGCCATTTCATCCCTGAAAAAATATGAGTTAATCCACGTTTCTATGGCTGCAGACGAAAAGTTCACTAATTTTATTTTCTTCTGACACTTGGGTTGTTTTCTATTGTTTGCCTGGAAGGGAGGGAAGTGGGGGGAGAAAAAAAAAAACCCGGAGTGAGACATGCTGCAGAAAATGCCGTTGACATTATTATCCGACATTATCATAGCCCAGCTATGATGTCATCAATTTTCATATAAGCAACCCCAAACTCCAAAGTTTCATCTGATGAAATGTGTTTATTAAAAAGCACAACACAAAAGCCTACCGTCTATCCATTACTTGGATTAAATCACTGGCAGGCCCTGCTTCCTATTCCTTTAAATGGTCAACTTTCTGTTAAACAAGCTGCAAGGCAGATTTGGGGAGGAAAGGTAGTTTTTTCAGGCGAACTGGCAAACAGAAAGTCCTCTCCTAGCATTCTGTAAGGAGTCCCTAGGGTTGGAAAACAAGTGTCTTTGATACATTTTGATTTCTTCTACACTAGAATTGGCCTGTGCTAATTTACCTTAGCGGGGTTGGGGAGGGGGTGGGGGGGGCGGCTGAGTGGTGTTTAACATAGTCAAATGCAATTTTAATTTGCATCGTTTTGATGTTTGGTTGCTTATGTCATGCCTTCAAAATGACAGGTGCTTGCAGTTTTACTCTTGACGGCTACTACACAAATAACTGTCTTGCCTGAAAGGGCTAATGCAGTACTAATGAACAATAAATCAACTTTGATTATCAAGTGTCAGCCTACAGAGTTCTATCACATCCCAGTGACACTGGCAGCTAGTGTCTGGGCAGGCAGTCTGTATTTCGGTTTCATTTTTACACACTTTTCACTTAAATGTGTCAGGCAGCTACAAAGAACCACATAAAATATAGAGGCTTTCCTCCTCCCCCTCCCCCAAAATTGTCTGCAAAAATTGCTCATCTCGATTTGCTTTCCTGAGTGATGAGTCCGAAATATCCACGATATCCTGCTATTCTCATAAGCAGCAATAGCAACAGTGCAACATCAGACCCTGATGTGGAATCTCAAGCTGATTGTGACTGACGACTCTAACACTAACAGGCGACTTTAAAACACTTTACCGCATACACCTCCTTAAACTGCACATATATATCTTCATGGAAATCTCACAAACAAACAAACAAACAAACAAAGCAAAAAGGACCACCTCGGAACTAAAGAAGCCACTTGCATCTTGAACTGGAAAAAAAAATGAAATCGTCTTTTTACCCTAACTTCCTAATGATAAAACACATGTAAGCTTTTTTTTTTCCTTAGGCAGATTAGTCACTGATAGTATGATTCACATTTCCTGTTATCAGCCTTATTTTCCCCCAAATGTGTCACTTTCAGAATGTTGGAATCTATGGAAATGAGGTGATTTGCATTTTTAAATGGGCTTGATTAGAACATTTGGTCTGTGTGGACGAGCATAAAACAATTATCAGACATTTTAGTTGTAACCGGAAGGCCTTGAAGGAGTTAACCCCAGGGAGGAAGACACTACATGTGCTGTGCTCTCAAACTACCAGCCTCTTCCTAAAGGTCCTCTGCTTCCCATCCCATTCTGGAAGGGGGGAAAAAAAGTCCCGTTTGCACTGACCATCTCGGTTCTGATAGTTGAGTAAGATACACTTAGGGCCAGTTCAGATGAGAGTTCATGGTGACAAGCCTTCAGGCTCCTGCCCTTTCAAACCCCAAACCTTGCTTACTACTTTATGAACGCAGCCAAGTAAAGCCACAGTGGATGCAGATCTCCAACCTGCCGGAGTGCACGGCACAACCTGCCTGCCTGCCTGCCGAGGTGCTGGGCTCTCTCCTTCCTTTCCCTTCCTCCTTACCGTGGGTGCGAACTCCTTTAATATCAACAGCTAAGCTGCAAAGGCGCCTGGACAGACAGAAACAAACTACCAGAAGCAAAAGAAACCGCCACACTGGTTCCACTGAGACTGAAGGCTTCTCTTCTATTTCACACACACTCTAGGAGTGACAGGAATCACATACCCCAGATGGATGTGCCCCCCGCCACACACACACACACACACACACACACACACACACACACACACACACACACAGACACACCAGTGGTGTGGAGGGATGGCACCAAGGAATAGCCAAAAGGGCTTTACCAAAGTGGCTGCGTGAAGGCCACACCAGCGGAAAATGAAATGCCAACATCGGGGAAAGATGCAGAGGAAAAGAGAAATACACGCAGGACTTCCTCCAACTCCCAACTCCACGCAGGAACAGTTTTAAAAAAGAGACAAGAGAGCGCAACAGAGAGCAAGGGAGATCTGTGTCCAGGACCCACAGGCCTGGCTTCCCACCCTCCTGTTCCTCTCCGCCTCTACTTCCAGAGCGCAACTCCACTCCAAGTTGATCAACAGCGCCCGGGCTAGTGCCGGCGAACCTGAGAGTCAAGTTGAAGGCTGCGGGGCACCCCAGCCTTCCCTGCCGAGGTCCCCGGAACCCCGGGAAGCTGGCAGTGCAGAGCCCGGGATGATGGGATGGGTTGGGGGAGAGGAGGAGGAGGACGAAGACGAGGAGGAGGAAGCGAAGCGGGCAAAGACGGAGGAGGACCGGGACCAACCTGACACTCTCCATGTAGCCGCCAGGCGCGCGCAGCCGGCTCGGGGCGCCCGCGCGGGGCCGGGCTGGGTCCGGCGGCCTCGGTGCAGGCGGACTGCACGCGCAAGGGGCGCTCGGGCTCGCGGGCTGCCGCGCCGCGCCGCGCCCACCCGCCCCGCCTTGCTCCACCAATCACAACCCGCCTCTAAACACCCCGCGCCGCCGCTGCGCCCCACACAATGGGCTCCGCCCGCGCCCCGCGCCCCGGCCCCCTCCGCGCGCGGCAGGTGAAACCGACGCTCGGCCCCGCCGCCCGCCTTTTGTCTCCCCAGCAACTCCTCTTTAATTGCTGTTAACCCGGTGACCCCTCTCGGGCTGACGTCTGGGCCGGAGCCGGGCACCGCGCCGGGGCGCGCATCTCCTTTTCCCCCCACCCCCTTCTCTCTCTGTGCCCTGGGCCCCGCTGCCCAGCCGGCTTTGGGGAAAGGGCTTGTTTGTTTCCTCTTCGAAACTGACAAAGAGTTATGCTAACCTTCCGGGACGCGGAGCAGGAGGGCCCCCCATGCGCCCTCCGCCAAGCAAGCCTACAGACTCAGCTGCTCCGAGCTACCGAACCGGCCCAAAGACAGGCTTGCGGGGCGCCAGGCTGTGCCTTTCCTCGAAAACCCGCCTCGGTGGAGAACTTTCACTTCACGTCGGTGGTGGGGCCCAGCCTTCATCTCCCTGCCACCCTTGCGGATCCAGAGGCCACCTCACAAAGTATGCCTGTTGACGCAGGGAAGGAACCCCACATGGAGCTCCAAATAATTCACCACGCAACGTGCCTCTTCGCTACTTCCCCTCTAGAACGACAGCTGCCACACGTTTGCTAAGAAATAATTCTTGAAATTCCTTTCTTATTTATGCAACATCAGCCACAACAAAAGCGCCTCTCAACAGGCACTTTGAGATGACCTCGGTTAGAAACAACTCACTGCTTAGATGCTGAGAGCAAGAGCCGAAGGGCAGTTTTTTCCCCCTTTTAAAGTTACCAATAATGCTAAACTTTGTTGGCTCTAGTGTCAGGATTTAAGTGGCAGATTAGCCTATACAAGGTATCAGCAGCTTCGGAAATCACTTCTCAATTATGCTATTTCTAAACTTAAAAAAACTTTCTGGTTTGTGTATTTAAAAAAAACAACAAAACAAAACAACAAAACCAACCCACAAATTTTTATTGAAAATTATTATTTTCTTGAAAATAATCAGGAAACAGACTAGTGGAATCAATGATTATTCATTTATCAATAAAAACAATTTTAAAAAGCAACAAAGTATAACCCAGTACATTCCAAGACTTTTACTTAAAAGTTCTTTTCAATTTGAGATGCATTAAATGTAGGTTGCTATAAACCAGAAAGCACATTGATACATTTCTAATCAAGAAATCGCCTGGACTTCAGTGAGGTCAGCCAGAGATAGACATCCCTTCCCCACCCCGCCCCAGGAATCTGACAGGAAAATGCAAGAGCACCCCTTGCCTTCCCCATCTATTCAGGTGTTAAATGGGTTCAGCACACACCACTCTTCACCCCGAAGTGTTTTGTGTCAGATAACAAATTTTTTAATGGTCTTTGTTTTTTCCAGGTCATATAAATGCCACCCCACCCTTTCATGAATATTCAATAAAGAATCAGGGTGGCTTTTGAGGACCAGGGTTCGAGAAGGACCTTGAATCTGCCTGAACACCCTAACCCCTCCATCAGTAGAATTCTTGAGTTTTAAAGAAACAGGGTGTTTCTTTCCAGAAGGGTAGGCAGAAGCCCCAAAGCAGGAAATGAAAATAGAGTAAGTTTTTCCCCAAACCAACACCCCTCAAAAAGTAGAAACAGCCATTTTGAAACACACAGTGATTTAAAAAAATTTTTTTAATTAATTTGAGAGTTAACGAGTGTGAACAAAGCTGAGGTGAGCTTGAAATAAATGACGTGTTTCCTCCAGCCTAAGATCTGCAGGAGGCACCCATAAAACTCATGCATGCTTTGACAAGTAGGGCTTCCTCCACAAAGGTCAGTGTTTATCAGTTAAGAGTCTCCAGGAGCTTCCAAACAAAGAATAAACAAACAGGCAAACAACAACATTACAGACGCTTAGGACCCAGCTGTGGAGGCCAGTCTTACGCGGCATAATTAAGGACTGACGCAATGCTCATGGTAACACAAGTGCTAAATTGCACAGTGGTGGCTGGGAGCACCATGGGACTGCAGAGCAGGAGGGAGCACCGAGAGCGCTGGGAAGGTCCCTTGGGGAAGCTGTGTGTGGAAGGGCTGATGGACTGGAAAAGAGGATTCTAGACCAGACAGAGGGAAATGGCTTAGCAGACAGCCTGGTGGCCACCTGGAGCCCAGTCCGCCCTCTCCAAACAGATAGATGGCGCAGTGACTAGGAGGCTAGTGCTGGGAAGGAATTCCACCACCAATGAGAAACCTGTGTTTCTCATTGAGCCTGGGACAACTGGGCTAATTCTGGGAATCCTAGGGTGGCCTCAAAAGGGTTTTGACCCTGAGACTGGCATTCAGGGAGAGTTGCTACATTCTATGCCTTGAGGAAAATATAAAAATATCAAACCTTCCAGGAACAGAGAATCATAGTTACTGCCATTTTTAATTACCTCCAATGTGAGGTTGTTTTGGAAAGCTGGGACAAAAAAGACAAAGCCAAAAAAAAAAAAAAAAAGGAAAAAAAATAAGATTATGGGGTTGGGGATTTGGCTCAGTGGTAGAGCGTTTGCCTAGGAAGCACAAGGCCCTGGGTTCGGTCCCCAGCTCAAAAAAAAAAAAAAAAAAATAAGATTATTATTGTGGGGGCATGAGCTTCAGTTACTCAGTCCCAGGGCCTGATGCATTTGTAACTTCAATGGAAATTGCCATCCTAGTTTTTGGAGGAAGAAACTGAGTTTTAGTAACGCAAACTGGGAGCCAGGCTTTGGTGATCAACATGTCTGTAATAGCAGTACTTGGGAGGTAGAGTCAAGAGTTCACGGTTATTTTCAACTATGTAACAAGTTCCAGGCCAGCTTGGGCTCCATGACAATTTGTCTCAAAACAGAAAAACAAAAACAAATAAACAAAAACCCAGAAAGGCAGAGTGGTTTTGTTTCCCTGTGACTCAAGCATGCCTCACGACACAGCTCTATAAAGCAAAGCAGACACTGGGTAATCGAAAAAGGGTGGGGAGGGCGGGGGGGGGGGCGCGTTTGATGATTACACAAACCGGATACCTGAGGTAGGGGTGAGGGTGGCTGATGTTTAAGGAAGAGTGAAGGAAACAATAAATACTGTACTTAAAAATATTTTTGATGCCCACATCCTAACACCCACAACAGACACAGTCTTGTTCAAACACCACATATTAAGAAACCTGTCAGTTGCTAAATGAGTCCATTGTGCAGCTGGCTGTGCATTTAAGAACAGATTACTATGATCCCATACCAAACTCTAACCACCAAATAATACACCTAGGACTTGAGCTGGGTATTCTGTTTGCTTTTGCAGAGCCGCCCAGCCTTCAACACAGAAGAAAAGTGAAAGGCTTCACTGCCTATTCTGAGTGGGGACTGGAGACAAGACGCATTAGAGGAGGAGGCAGAGGGAGCACCCTCTCATGACACTATTCGACATGTTGATGAATGGTGCCACAGCAGAGAGGTAGATACGGTCACGGGGCCTTGGCCCACGTGCTTCTCAGCATCTGCTTGCCCAGAGCTGCTTGCATACAACTAAAGGACACCAGGATGGATCCAAAAACGAACTGTGTCCGAGAGGCCAAAATCTAATGCAAGTTCATGGTCTTCTTCCAAACAATGCTTGCATCAATATCCCCTGCCCTTTCCAACTAATTTAGTAGAGTAGCCAGAATATTATGACAGAATTTTTAAAAAAATCTATCAAGTGTTTCTTTTACTGAAGCCAGGGGACAGAGATTTCAGGTCCTTCTCCAGTCAGCACCATGTCTGATGGATTGCTTCTTCAGAAGGAACTCCCCTATAGTATTCCTCCAAAGACCAGCAGCCGGGCCAGCCAATTAGTTACTAAATTGCAACCGCTATGTCCCTTTCCTGAGATTTGGACATGTGTCTCTAAGGAACCCCGTTTCTGTCTTGATTTAAGCAGTGCTTTTACTTAAAAATATAAATTAATACATCATCCATCTGCAGGGAGCTAGAGCAGGGAGCCTGCCTATCGATACTGTTTGTGTCGCTGTTACCTCTATGCTGACAGTGAAACTAATTATGTTGTTTCTCATCTGAGCCTATTAGTTTGGCCAAGGGAAAAGTCTCTGTTGCAGTGGAGGTTAAATTTCTCTTTATCACAGTCTCCAAATTGCCATTCACATCTTCCCTGATTGCAACACTTTATAATGCCCATATCAGGGAGTAATTTATATATGCATACACGGCATGGCATGTCAACATTCAGGGAGCTTATAGTGGGTGTGTGCGCTGCAGAAAACAGTTACCAAAATGAATTTAAAAAGTTTAAAAATTCTTCACCGAGACACTGTCTCAAAAGAAAAAGAGATAAAAAGAAATACCCTTCATGATACATGTGAAGGCATTCCTCAAACACCAAGGTAAACAAAACCATCCAAAGGAAACAGCTACAATCTCTCCAAGCCCTGCATCTAACTGACTAATAAATTACCCTCTCTTGTTTATGATAAAACTATAATCTCTTGCTTCAGTATGATGTGAAATTTATTAGTGTGTTGCTTCTGCCATGGGGTTATAACAGATTACATAGATGTGTGTAAAATTCTCAAAATCATACACGTGTTAGGGCAGAAGAAAATCCCCCTTCCCATGGGCTTTATGCTTCAGATGGGGGAGGGGTAGTCAAGTTCATCAGCACCAAGTGGCATCATCATGCCCCTCCTAGTGACAGATGTAGGGACAAGCACCTACGGCTCATCTGCATGTTAACCCTGGGCAGGAAGCGTCACAACAAGAGGGCACTGAAGAGAAATGAAACGATGGCTCTTAGGGGAAATGACAGTCTTTTAAAAATTTTTTTAAGGTTTAATTACGTAGAAACTCGCTGATGCCAGATGAAGCCACTGACCACCTTTAGTGGAGCCAGCTTTTCAGAAGGTCTGTGGTGTGAGTGTGCCACAGGCAGGCGAAGAGGCAGGGGAGGCAGGTCCCATCTTGCCCTGGGAACAAAGCTCAGGGAATCCTCCTCCTGTGCCATGCCACCCTCCTCTGACCCTGAGTTGACACACCCTTGTGTCAAAACCTTCTTTACGCCTGCCCTCTGCTGGTAAGCCTGCCAGGATTAGGAAATTTCATCTATCTCAATTTATTCTGAAGACAACTTTCAAGAGCCAGGCAGGGAGATGTGTAAGGGTCTGAAATACAGAGAGTAGGAGGCTGAAGCAAAGTAGAGGAGGTGGGACAGGGGTACCAACAACGAAGTGTGGTGCTTTAAATGGTTGAACCTGCACCCGTCTCTTCTACTGCCTGCTGGCTCATGGTTCATGGCTCAGCAGTGCAAGTTTTATATTTTAGCTTGCCTAGGAGAGCAACCTGCATGGCTGCTGGGCACCCTGCCTTTTCTTGCTTAATCTCCAGGGAGAATATGTCAGCTCATTTCCAATAAAACACCTTCTTAGCAGTAATGGGCCACTGTTCCCGTTTCAATAGTCCCTGAGGTTTCATGATCTAGTATATTTAGCTGAGTCAAGTTCAAGTTTTCTTCTGGCATTTGGAAGACCCATAAATGGAGTAGGGACCTGCTTTTGCCTGTCTGTAAGTGGAAAAAAAAACAAACAAAACCAAAAACCCAGCTTAACTTTTTTGAGTCAGTAGCTACAGAGGTGTTCTCCAAAGAGAAGCTGCTGTACCTAAGGCCCCATTCAGCTACCCAGCACTTGCAGGGCTCTGGCTTTTTGGGGTTAAATTTCCACAGTGGTGTGCTGAGGTTTAACAGTACGACCCTGTTGGTGTCCATGGGAAGAGTGCAGCTTGTACAAATCCCTGCACAGCATTTCAAAAATATAACTCGGGGATGGGAAGAAGAAGCTTAGCAGTTGCAACCTCCAAAGCATTCAGAAGTCATACTCCTGACAGCGCTTTAGATGCCGAGTAAATGCTCTTAGAAAGGACACCCAGTCCGGCCGACAATAAATCTTACACCGGGGAAGCCCACACAGGGCCTCGGAATCCCCTCCAAAGATAATTGCCTTCCACATGTCGTGGCAAGGAAACCACTACATGGAAAGCATTTTCTGCAGCCCAGAAGCTCCTGACAGCTCGCCTTTCTTTCCTTAATAGTCAGCGATCACACGCACACAGACACTTAACACCCTACCTTTAAGAGCGGCCTAGCAAAGTCTAAGAGTCTATCTGTTTTAGACAGAAAAGTTAGAAGGCCTGCTCTGAGAGTGAGGGAAGGAAGCAGAGGCTGAAGAGAGAGGATTCCTTCAGAAACAGGAACATGGGAAGGGAATCTGAGGGGTATATTCTCATAGGCAACCTTGGATTCCTGAAACCAGTCTTTGAAGGCTCATGAAGTTTCCTGAGAGTTCTCAGTCCAACAGGCAAAGGAGGAGGCAGGCAAAGCTGTTATAATCCAAGGAGGCCTCAGTGAGTCTGGATCCTATCCCTCATATGGTCATGAATAAATACTGTGGCTTTGGGTAAGTCATTTCCATTCTTCAGGGTCTACATATTTCTCCCAGACAAAGAGAAAGCTGGAAAAAACATGGCCTAGCTGACATTAATCTATAGACACTATCTGCTTATAGTTACAGCCCTATATAAAACAACCAGAAGATGGTTTAAGGATAGAAAGAGAGGTGGAAAGATGGTTCTGTTGCTAAGAGTTGTTGCTGCTCTTGCAGAGAACCTGGGTTAAGTTCCTGGTGCCTATGTGATTGTGCAAAGTCATGTGTGACTCCAGCTCCCTGGGACCTGATGCCCTCTTCTGGCTTCCTTGGGTACTCACATGGTATATATTCATATATGTACACACACACACACACACACACACACACACACACACACACACACACACACACACTGTGGTAAAGAACAAAGAGGCACCAGTTCAAGGCCATTCTTAACCCAGTGAATTTAAAGCTAGCCTGACAGTATGGACCTTGTCTCAAAACAAACAAGATCTAAAGGTAGCTTGATTTTAGAGTTTAACAATCACTACCAAGTCACCAGTGAGGCCGAGAAGAGCCACAATAACAGAGTGTTGGAAACTTTCCACAGCCTTGACTGGGATTCTGGTCTGGAGAACAAATCCTGCTGTCTGGGCATGGTGGTGTGCACTAGCAGACCCAAGAATAGGGAGGCTGAGGTAGGAGGCACACCTGGAGAAGTAACAAGCCCTGGTCACAAAGACTGACAAAACACAACCCAAAAAGGTGCAGGGGTGAGAGGGTGGCAGACACAAGGGAGGGACCTTATGAAATACCAGCAGTTGTGCTGCATGGAATAAGTCACAGTCACACATTGCTTCATGGCACGGTTCATTCTGCACAGATAAGGTCTCAAATACAGGCATGAGATGCCCTAATTTCCGAATACAATTGTGCTGTTTGACCATGCAACTTCCCCCCCCACCCCCCACCCCTTAACCACCTTGCTTGGCTTATGTCAATTGGCCGAAGCCTCCTCCTGCCAGAATCATTTGTGGATTTCCTCCTGAGCCAGTCACCTGCCATCCTGGGAACAGGTGAAAGGATAGGCTCACGAAGCTAGTACATGTTGGGGATGACAGGGTCGAAGCCTCACCTAAGGCTGGACCCCAGGGGAAATTCAGGAGTCGCATCACTGAGATGGTAGGTCCCTGTTGAGTCAAAGGTCTCTAAGAAAATGCACACAGAAAAAGTATGTAGTCCTGCCTGCTGGCCGATTATGTATTCTTTGCATTATTCCAAATGGCATTTCATTCTTCATGAGGAAAGGAGCAGATGAAGAAGCAGGAAGCTTTCAAGTCATATAGAACTTCCCTCTCTTCAAACAAATAAGGCATTGTGTCTGAACAAAGGAGGGATGCCTAATTGATCTTAATTAAATCCACTGATGTCCAATTTGTGAGATGGGTCAGGGCACATCTATGTAATGTCACAACCTAACAGGCAGGACCTCTGGGATTGGAGGGCACTGTGGTTAAAGCTCGCCGGCACCCTCCACCATCAGTCAGCAGCCACCAGAGTCTACCCTCCTACTTCAGTGTCTTGCTCGTACTATCTCTCTACCTCATGAAAACCCAACCTCTTGGTGGACTGGAGTGCACAGTCCAACCTCATCAGTGGCAATGGCTACTCCCAGGGCCAACCTTCCAATGGTGCCATCCCCTGCCATACCATTCTGTGAAACAGGACTCTTTCTGTTCCCACTGCCCTTGGAGACGGTGATTTAGAGTTATGACAAGAGAGACGTGGGTCTAAACTCCATAGTAGCTACTGGGTCCCAGTGAGTCATAGAAGTACATTCCACACTAGAACCAATTATCTGCTCCACAGTGGATAGATGTTGCTACATTCTGTTGTACAGGTGCTAAATTAATTGTTTCTGGACTTGAGAGTGCTGCTGT
Organism: Rattus norvegicus; assembly: GCF_021556685.1. NCBI lineage: Eukaryota > Metazoa > Chordata > Mammalia > Rodentia > Muridae > Rattus > Rattus norvegicus. The sequence goes on from NC_141537.1 coordinate 132,872,395, forward strand.
GAATGCCTGCAATGTTTGACAAGACCATAGTCCCTAGACACGGGTCTACGAGGCCTCTGAGGGGGCTGACTAAGATAACTGTAACCCTCTGCAGTCACTCGGCTAGTGCACGGCAGAGATGGGATTCGCTAGCCATTCTCTTCGCTAGGACTCCAGCTCTGCCACTGGACAACCTTGTGTTCACTGTAGAGCTCAGGCAACTCTGACGCAACAACAGCAACAGTAGCAGCAGCAACAACAATAACAACAACAGCAACAACAAAATAACCAGTCTTCAACAGAGAGGTGGTAGGAATCCCATAAAGACCTTACTGAAGCCAGAGATGAGAGTTATGTCTTGGGACCTTGGCAAAGAAACTAGCAAATTAAGAGAGAAAGGAAAGGAGGAGCAGCATGCGGCAACAGAAGGGAAGATAACCTCAGAGGTAATTATGGCAGTGTGTGATACATGCAGCCTTCCTGTAGCCCCTGTAACAGGGGTTATAATTCCTATAACTCACCAACAGAAAACTTTATAAAGTATGTATCGGTAGACCTACTTAACAGACAGATAAAGTGAGGCTCCAGGGGTTCAAGTCACTTATCCAGTATCTTATTGTTAGTAAGCGGAGACTTGGGACTTCAACGACCCATAATACCTTACTGGAGATGAGGCTAGAGCGAGGTGTAAGCATGAAAGAACAAAGGTGTTAGCCCTGTTTGAGTCCCCTAGAAGCAATATGTGACCACAGACGATCAACTAACAGATACAAATTAATCCTAAAGCAGTAATGTTCTGGTATCATTTCTACTTTTTATACAAATGTACAGAGACAGCCCTCAAAGAGGCTAGCAGGATGAAGACTGAAGACGACCAAGGGTCTGAGCCAACTGGTTTGTACATTCCTTTGACTGGGGAGTATTTCACACTCCTCTGTTGTGAGACAGATATTGTGCCTCCACTCCTTTCAGTCCATTACTAGACAACAACCAGTGGCCATCAGTCACAGTCTGGATAGTGCCCAAGCTGTCCCACTGGCACACATCTTAGACACAACAATGACCCAGCAGACTGTGCGGCACAGTGACCCTGGAAGGATATGGCTTGCTCACCTTGCACATGCTGTTTCCTGACTATACTTCTGGTAAACATCTGATTTCTCCATGCCTCCCTTCCCTCAAACTTTACCCAGTAGAGGCTTAGAGATGATGGGGGCAGGTCACCACGTAGGGAGCTGTTGACATTGAACTGCAACCCCAATGTTGTCATTGTCACCACACAGCACTTTCTCCTTCAGCTATAATGTATTTCCACAAACCAAAAGATGAGTTTTGGTTCACTGGTCTTATTTTCCTAGGGAGGAGAATATCTCCCAACTTCCCAAATGTCCCCACGCAACAGCTCTTTCATGCAATGAAAGAGGCCACCTGTTGTTTTGTGTCTGAAATGTAAGGTAACTAGAAAAAGAAACATCACCCTGAAGGTAGCATGGCTACCTTGATTGAACACTCAGGTGACCAGGCATGCAACATCCGCCAGCTAGAGCACCTCCTGGATGAGCCAGAGGCTGTCACAGTCTGGTAAAGATCAAGCCTAAAGTCCTAAATTTTCAGAACCTCTGGCCTATTTTCCAACATTTTTCTTTCTGTTATCTCACAATGTACATACAGAGTGTGTCTCTAGAAAAGAAAACCTTCCACGGAGGCTCAGCCAGCTTGGTTCTCGAGAGGGCTCAGCCTGTACCCTCACAGCACCGTGGTTTAATGGCCCAACAAACTAATAGTTCAGATGCTCTGTAACGTTTCTAACCTAACCTACTTCACGATGTGAAAAGTGGGATCTGCCCTGTGACCTCAGGCCAGTGGAGATGGCCCTTCTTGGTCATGTTTATTTGCCTAGTAAACACCAAGTGGACATGCTGGGATCCTAGCAGAGGGGCTCTTTCCTGGACCTCTAGGACAAGGGACATTTTGAAATGAGACAAAGTCAGGCTGAATATTAAAAGGATGGTGCAAGGCTCAGTAAGTTCCATGGTCAGGCTGGGAAGGCATTCGCACCATAAAAACAGTACACACAGACATCACACAGTAGATGACGTGAGCCCAAACACACGGAAATGTGGCGACCTGGCATGGTTGGCCATTGAAATCCATCTTCTAACAGGATCCTTGGGACACTGAAAAGCTTTTCTTTTTCTTTGACCTTTTGTTGTATTCACGGAATGTAAGTTTTATCTATTTCCTGCCTCACTCCCCAGGTCTCTCATCTACCTCATCTCCATGAGGCCACGGTCTCATGGCCATGTCCTCAGCTCGGCCTGACACACACCTATTGCTTCCCCAAAGCCAGGAGTCTGACCTTCTGTATGCTGCCTTGCTGTGCTTGCAAACTGTGGTTTCTGAGCTTCCAAGTAGAAGATTTTGATTTAGTGGATCTGCAATGAACCGCTAAATTCTTTAGGTGGCTAGTCTGAGATCCAAGGGGGGAGACGGGGAGGGTAGAAACCACCGGCATGAACTGAATGAGAATACACTCAAGGGTTAGAGATGTTGGTTTCCAACAAGTTCAAGTGGCTCCAAATTGGATGCAGGTAGACTATTACTCAATTAAATACCACAGAAGTTTGGGGGCCTCTTATTCAAGTAGAAGCAACTTCCAAAGCATTATGGACAGAGTGATGATTTGTTCTCTATGAATCTATGGGAAAGAACAGGGCCCGACAAACAACTGCAGTCAGGGAAGCACTGACCGTTCAGATAGCTCTCAAACTCCACAGTGCCACTGGAACCTCTGGCCGTGCGTGCGGCCTAGTTTTCTTTAACATACCTTCTCATACGGCTTCTTGCTTACGCATCTTACTCAACCGTTTCTAATAAACTAACGGGCATGAGGAAGGCAAAAGCAGTCAAAGGTCTGTCTATTAACTTGAATGTTGTAGAGTAAGAGAAAGAAGTCCAGACTAAACAACAACAACAACAACAACAACAACACACTTTATTAGGCAAACATGTCTTTCCAGTGTGAAGATGAAGACACACAGTAAAAGAGGCCTCAGACCTACCTATCTCCCCATCCATGGCACAGACCTAAAAGCGGTACCATGTTCCTGACTCCCTAGCTTCTCAGCGAATGCCAAAGAATGTCCTGCATCAGGGCCTCACCAACTACCAGATGAACAGGCGAACCTACAGGCAAAGGACAAACAAATGAATTGATGCTTTCTCTTTCCTTCCTCTTTTTGAGACAGGGTCTCACTGTGTTAGCCCTGCCTGGCCTAAAAGTCAGGCTGGCCTCTATCTGTCTCCCAAGTGAGATGTGTGCCATCACAACCAGATTGTGTGTGCGTGTGGGGGTGTGTGTGTATGTGTGCATTTATATGAGTGTATATGTGTGTGATTGTGTATAAGTGAGTGTGTGTGGGTAAATGAGTGTATGTGGTCTATGTGTGTGCAAGTATGTTTTTGTGAGTGTATAAATGTGGTGTGTGTATATATATGTGGGAATGTACGAGTGTGTTTATGAATGGGTTTATATGTGTATGTTTGTGTGTGTGAGTATAATGTATGTATGTATGAGCGTGTGTAAATGTGTATGTACATGTGTATATGTATGTGTGTCCATGTATGTATGTATGTGAGTGTGTGTTAGCCTGTGTGTATGTATATGTGTGTGCTTATTATTTTCTCATGCAAATGTTTTTTCTGAACTAAAAGCTCAAAAAGTTAATTAATTTGTGACTTTCCCTTCCTTTGCCTACAAGACTATATCACAGCTCTGAGGAAAATGAAACCAAGTACTTGCCAAATAGAGCATCATCTCTGCACATGATGTGAACACTTCATGTAAGAGAAACAGACCACCATTGCTATGCTAGGCAAAATCTTGCTGATGACAATATATAAGTGAGTGGTATCAAATACAGAAATGCACAAATGGGCACAGGACTCATGACCAGCTTCTTTTGAAGTTTAAAAACAAAACATCTAACAGAAATAGCCCACAGTTTAACCAAGAATGGAGTGTACAGCCCCAAAGTGCCCTTGAATGACTGAGACCAACACGCTGTACCTACAGAAAGTAGGCAACTACTAGTGTCTTTGAAACACTCCCACTTCAATTGTTCAGACTAGCTTAGTCTAACAGAAAGAATCCAGCTGGGCACAGTACACACTCAGTAGTTGCTGAGTAAGGGAGGTGAATGGGGAGTTCAAGACCTGTCTGAACTACACAGTAATAGCCTGTCTAAAGCATGAAAGCTATTAAGCAAAACACACACAAACACTCACATATACTCATGCACACACGCACGCGCGCACACACACACACACACACACAAACACTCACTCATATATACTCATGCACATACACACACACACACACACACACACACACACTCTCACATATACACACACGCACATGCGCACACATACATCAACACAGGCCGGAATATACAGCTCAAGTGTTCCTAGTAACACAATATTGTGAAATAAGATTTGTATTATCCAAGGAGGCTCAGTAGTATTAGCAGCAGCAGCAGTAGCAACAACAATAACAACAACAACTTACACTATTTAAAGAGAAAGAAAGTGGGCATTGACCCTCTGTAGGTACGTTGTAGCCCGCATTGCCCCAGAGCCACTCAGCAGTCCCAGAGAGGAGGCAACTTGACTCTTCCCTGGCAGAGCCAAAGACTCAGGAGTGCCCCCATCTCTGCCTCTCATTAGGTACTTGGTAAGCTGGGTTTCACGTGCCTTCCTTCGTTGCTGAAGTGTCCAGCAATAAGGGTAGGGGTCCAGAAGCCCTCTGTCTAGTTCAGAAGAGGACCGGAGGATTGGCCCCTTATTATTCTATTAGCCAGCCTAAGGTCAGCAGGGGCCCCCAACCCCTGCTAGGCCCAATTGGTTCCTGCTGGTTTGACAATCATTCCTTGACTAATTGCCACATGAACTGAACTGCTACCTTGGAGTTCTTTACTCTGTGCCTGGATCATGGTATGGGCTTGCATTTGCTCCCATTAAAGGCCTTTTTCATTCTGATCTACAATTTCAGCCTGCTGAGACCTTTAAAAAAATTCTTTATTTCACAAAGTTAACTCTTCACCCTCCTCCTTCAATAAGACAATTTCTGTTTTTTCCTATCTTCTCTTAATTTCTTTAATTACTGAAACTCATTTCTAAATTTGTCTGTCCCAGTATTTCACAGATCTAAACTGGAGTGCTACTGTTATTAACTGGCCATTAGGAAGAGCTTTGTCAAGTCAGGGATTTTTTTCACACGCACGTCCTGTTCCAATCCGAAAGGACCTAGATAGGCTGCCTCATCAGGTATACATCACAGTGCCTTGCACTTCATAAACACTGTTTGCTTTGCACCAGGGTCTCAATATGTAGAACAGGTTGGCCTAGAATTCATAGTAATCCACCTGCCTCTGCCCCTCCAGAGTGGTGGGACTAACGGCATGTTCCACCACGCCTGGCCTGCTTGTTTGTTTTAAATGTGTACTCGCATGCAGAAGTGTGTGGAAGCCAGAGGACACCCCCAGACAGCATCCTTAAGAATACCATTTTTCTCTTGAGAGTGTCTCACATTGGCCTGGAGCCCACTGAGGATGTTTGGATGACAGATCGGTGAGCCCTGGGGAATCCCCACGACTGGGACGATGGGGCTTGTGCTACCACATCCATGTCCTAGGGACAAAATGCAGGCCCCCAACTTTTCAAGGCAAGCACTTAGACTGAGCCATCTCCCCCTGTACCTAAACTGTCTCTTAAAAATGTGTAAATGAGGGAGCGCACTCAGTCCGTGCCACAACCCTGTAATGACTTGTATGGATGAAAATGCCTGTGTCTATGTATGAGGATGAATCTTAAGACTCATACGGAGTTGGAACAAATGTCATGGACCACGCCTGTGTAAGGTGAAAGTGTACAAGAGACACATGGTGACATCCCTTTAGAGCAGGGGTTCTAACCCACGCGTCCTTGGGGGCCATAGTGCTCCAATCATCGCTCCTCTCTGCCTTCTGTTTCTCCTTCCTGCAAAAACAAATGTGGCTACAGAAATTTCCAAATTAAAACCTGGCAATGCTTTCTATATTCTTGTTTCCTAAACCTATAAATCAAAACTGTCTAAACAGGTCATAAATGTTCCTCAGCCATATAATGGGGGAAGTTCTGATTTATGGGGCCGGTAGAATAATTTTAAATAATTACATAAGGGTTTTTCAAAAAAATGCAATTAACACCTTTAGAAGTTTTTAAGTTTTTTTTTGAAATGAAAATGAATCTCTAGAGATGACTGTTCCCATACATAAAGATAGCCAGCAGAAAAAAAAAGTAAAAATACAGCTTCAAGATGCAATTCTTTCCAAATGATCGGAAACAGGGCAGAGGAGTGGCTGTTTACAATGTGAGTTGTTTAGCATGACCACCCCCATAAACGTTCAGTTCTGTCACATCACCACACGAGAGCAACGCACCCATCACATGTCACTCGTGAAGATCAGGAAGAAATCGTCACACAAACATCCTGCTTCTCTCCAGCCGCAGCTGATGCCCGGCTCCCTCTGTACTGGTTTGACACATCCTACCACACTGTCCTTTGGAACGCTCTTGGAGCCTCCTACCTGCTCCTGCAAATCTGCCCAGTGTTCTTTCCTTCCTCTTGATCTTCATTTGTGATTCATCTTTTCCTTCCAAATCCAAGGTCTACAAATGAAATCACTCCAAACAGCTTCCGTTAACCCTAACTCCTCTGGGTACCAGACCAGTCTTATCAGCGCTGGATTTCCCTTTCTCAGAATTAACAAGCAGTGTTAATTATGAATATTCAACGGACCAAGTTCCCAAGTTCACAGAAAACGGTCTTTCTGTCTGTCTGCTACTCCCAATTTTTCATCCCACTAAAACGCTTGCCTGAGTTTTTAATCTCTGCAGTGATTTAAACCCTGAACGGAGTACAACAGATGACCTCAGATGAAACCTTTAAGAAATTATTCATTATTTCTTTGTGGTTTGCCTTTCTTCTCAATTTCTTCTGTATTAGAAGAGTGCCTTGCAAGCATGTGGACCTGAGTTCAGATCCCTGGAACACATGTAACAGGCAGAATGAGATCAGAGAGCTACGTACCCATCGCATGTCCCTACTTGGGGTAGGGAGTGGAAGGTAGGGACAGGCATATTTCTGGCTCCTACTGTCCAGCCTGCCTAGCTGAATCCATGAATGGGGAGCTCTAGGTTCAATGAGAAACCTTGTCTCAAAAAAATAAGGTAGGTCTGAAGATGTAGCTCAGTAGCAGATCATTTGCCTACAATATCTGAGGTGGCAGGTTCGATCCCTGACACTGATTAAAGATGAATAAGCAAAAAGCAATGGAAGAAGACGTCAGACATCAACTTCTGGCACGCACACATTCATGCATGCAGAGAGAGAGGGAGGGAGGGAGGGAAGAAGGGAGAGAGGAAGGGAGGGAGGGGAGAGAGGGAGAGAGGGAAGAAGGGAGGGAGGGAAGAAGGGAGAGAGGGAAGAAGGGAGGGAGGGAAGAAGGGAGAGAGGCAAGGAGGGAGAGAGGAAGAGAGGGAGGGGAGAGAGGGAGAGAGGGAGGGGAGAGAGATTGACAGACACACAGAGACACAGAGATGCACACAGAGTGAGACAGGCAGACAAAAAGAGACAGAGAGACAGCTGGGGTCCATGCACACATATACGTCAATGAATAAGTAGAATATGACTGTCCTCTGGGGTTCTGCAGATCCCTGTGGAAAGGTGAAAATTATTCCTCCATTCCACAGTTCACCTGTGGTTCAAAGTATCTCCCCAACTCTTTCAAAACCCTGCATTAGCTCTCAGTGTCGACACAAAGAAATTCCACCGATGACCCTGACCGCGAGGATGAAGACAAAGTCACAGAACCACAAACATTCTGAAAGCAAGCAGGCTGAGAAATCATCTGTACCTCACCCCCTCATTTTCCACACGAGGAAATGGGTACCCAGGAAAGGGGACAGAGGAAAGGTCACGCCGCTAAATAGTAGTTGGCAGAACTGAGACCAGAACCCCAAATTCTTGACACCTAAATTAGGCACTCTTTCCATAGCGTCAAAACCACCCAAGGAAGGCAAGGTCACAAGTTACCGAGAAGCTGAGATGATCAAACCCCAACGGGTAAACATTCTGTCACGACGGGGGACATGTACGGAGATAAATGAATAAACAAACCATCAGTGTTTAGAGTGGGTTGGGTTTCCCACTCTAACTATAAATTATGATTGAAACCTGCATATGAATACAATACATTAGCAGCACAAGACATTGAGATTCAAGCCATGGGTCGTGGTTACAAATACTTCATTTGTCTCAAAAGCCAGGTAACCCTATTTGGTTATTAATCGACACCTTAGCTGTAGTCTCATGTCACTGAAACTTCAATTGATTGAATTTAAAATTAGAAAAACCCGGTTCCCTCATTATCTTAGCTGTACTTAAAGTGCTTAGCGCTCAAGGTAAATAATAACGACCGTCATTGGACAACGCAAACACAGAACTTCATTTCTGGACCAGTGAGATGGGCTAGCATGCTCCCATGCTGGGGCAACCTGAGTTTGATAGACAGACTCTGCATGGCGGTGGGAGAAAACAAACTGCTTCGAGTTATCTGCTGACCTCCACACATACATGTGCACTGAGAACATGTTTATCCGTGTAGAGAATCTTATCAGACACTACTGACAGTATAGAGCACAGTAGTCTGTGAAGTGGGTATCACACGGAAGCCACATAAAATGAATTAGAGGTCTGTGGAACAGTATGGCCTCACCCTTTAAGATAATAGGGGTGAGAAAGCATATATATAACACCCAACAGGTGCATTAAGATTTAAAAGAGAAGCTGAAGGGCCTTAATGGATAGTTCTACCTCTAAATTGGATCTATGCACTTTCAGGGGAGCCAACTCCATCCCGGGAGACCCAGGAGTGGGCATATCATCCAGGCCCACCTGTCACTTTATTCCCCTCTCCCATCCACGGGGCAACAGTATAGAGAAGCGATCCAAGCCATTCAATACACTCAGAGGCTTTTACTGAGATTACCGGGCAGGAGACCCAGTCTTCACCAAAAGGGCTACGAAGCTATACATAAGTCTTAGTGAGGTTCTGAGAGAGAACCAGCCAACCCAGAAAGGAAACAGCAGGGGCCAGTGCTGAGGACATGCCCTGAGTGCCCGGTTGTCTGAGGGCAGGCTAACCCTTGAACTTTCAGATTAGATGAGCTACAGCACCCCCCCCCCCCATCACGTGCAGATCTGCACTGGGACCTCACATTTGCATGGAGAAAGCTTCTGACCGACTCAGGTGCCTCCTTTCACAAGGAGATCAGGAAGCAGTGAGAGCAGCCCGGGGAAGGACAGCAAGATGAAGGCACTACACAGAAAGCACGTCTGCCAGCGCAGAGCTCTGTTCTTCTAGCATTCCTTTAGAAGGAATGTCTCTAAAACCCTGCCACATTCAACCTGTCCTGGTCACATGCCAGGGACTGGGTCACCTGATTTCTTATCAGAGTACACCTACAATATCATTTTAAAGTTCAATAAAGTATCCTCTATTCATTCATGAACTTCCCAGAATGCCTAGAAGACAACTTAGGGTCTGCAAGATCTTCAAAATGTCCCCAACACATACGTACACCAGGGCTCATGATGAAAGTCCAATTGCAGTGTCTTGTGGTCCAATGGGCCACTCTCAAAGTGTTTCTAAGTTTCATACTGTCGTTCGTATGTGTACACACACACACACACACACACACACACACACACACACACACACACACACACACTCTACACTAGCTCCTTTCGAGCTTGTTTCTCCCTTTGTGCTGAATCTGACATTTCAGTTTCTTTTCTGTTCTAGATCCACTATGCCAAATCATGACAATTATACTTTCATAGAGTCTGGCAATAAATGATTTAACAATCTGTTAGCAACTACTTTATTGTAATCCATACATTCTAGGGAATGCAGCTTTTCTTCGTGGTGGCCCCTTCCAAAAGCCATCTAACTGTATACGTTGAGTTACCGAAATTCCTGCCTGAGAATAAACGCATTAAAATGCAGGATAGGTTATTGATGGATTAACCTTGTCTTAATGACGCTAGCAGTAATCTTCTACAGGCTTTGATTTCCTCCCTTTAAAATGAATCATTGCTTAAATGTACCCAATTTGGGCATAAAAGACCCACTCCCAACTAGTAGCCTATTTATTTCTTCTACTTGGTTATCTTGTTGAAATCTACTAATTCCAACGTTGCCATGTGTTCTGTTCTGCTCATCAGTGGCTCACAACTACTGTCCTCCATTTATTTCGTCTTTTTACTTCCCCACTAATATGTAGTTTTGCAAACCCTGTAGATGACGAGTAAAGGCTTTGGAGTCTCTCTGTCTAGCACTACTATTAGGTACCTAGATTGTCACCAAGTACCCAACTCATCGTCACAGTTATCAGTGGCTTTGCTGAGAGAGTCGCATGTACTGGGAGGTCTACATTTTGTTTGGTCCTTCAATGATGGGTATTTAGATCCACTATGCCAAATCATGATAATTATACTTTCATAGAGCCTGGCAATAAATGATTTAACAATCTGTTAGCAACTACCTTATTGTAATCCATACATTCTAGGGAATACACCAACAAACATAAAACATTTAAGGCATAACTCGTCTAAAGCAGTGGCAGCCCAGGGTGTTGGCATGAATCTGTTTCTTCATCCTGGGCTAAGACTTCTTGTGTCTCAGTGGGGCAATTGTGAAACTGGAGCTATGCACACAGTTCAGAGTGGTTGTTATCTGTCAGAACTGTACTGTTTACAACCCCACACTTGAAGCCAGGGTTCCAAATAAACAACTATCCTAGGGACAAGAGTATCTCAGTGCCTGGGAGACAGTGCCTATTGTCCTGGCTTATGCATCCTGACCTGTCGGTGAAGTCTGTTTTAAACAGATGTATGAGCCTTCCCTAAAAGGTCTCCTTTTCCCTTAATAGGATAGCACACAATACCAATGTCATTATTATGTAATGCATTTGAGAGAAAGCAAGGGGAGGACACATTTGATAAATGTGCTAATTTACTTATACGGAATCTGGAATTGTCATCTTCTCTAAGCTCCAGTGTCTCTGGCTGGTCAGGAGATAAAGGTTGCCTTCTGAGGTTGGAGATGCCAATCTCTACCCTCGCCAAGTCCATAACTGGCATGTGTGCAGAAACTCTGAGCTCCATCTTGCCACATACTTTCTAGAAGCCCTCTATCCTGAAGCTTGAATAGCATCTCACATGACCCTGGGCTACAAACATCTACCCCAGAGCAAAACCCATTTGTGTAAAATTAAAAGCTATTTTCTTGGTTCATCACTTGCTTTTTACTTTCGAGTGTAGCACATTCTGCCAGAATTACAGGCTACCTCTCTGCCCAGCACTGGGGCACAGAATCTATGTATGCACAACCATGGAGAATAAACACTACAGAAAAATAATGACTTCGAAAGCAGCGGGCACCCTACCAAACATGAGGTGCATGTGTGTTCACAGATGAAAATGAATGGCTGTTTACCCTCGAGGCCACAGAAGAAAAATGCAGTCACCTTTACAGTAAAATTCAGGTTCCCACTGAACATGCAAAACTAAGAAAGAGACAGCCATGAAACTCCAACAAAGCATCTTAGAGAGGATTGGATTTCTTTACCAATGCTGAGCACATTTAAGAACGATACAGAGGCTGTGGAGACTGTCTTACACTGGTGCTTTGTCTCGAGGTGAGCACCTGAGGGAGATTCCCAATACCCACAATACGTAAGAAAGTAACTAAATAAGGATGTGAAGAAATAAATAAATAAATAAATAAATAAATAAATAAATAAATAAATAAATAAATAAATAAATAAATAAATAAATAAATGCAGGCATAGTGGCATATACTTATAATTTCTGTGCAGGATAGTAGGGAACCCTGAGTCTACTTAACCTTTTTGTTAAATTCCAGGCCGATTGGGAAACATTGTTTAAAAGAGTAAGTGGGCAGCTGGGCGGTGGTCCTACAGACCTTTAATCCTGATGCTCACAGCAAAATCAAAAGTCCAGTGTTCAATACTGTCTGACTCACCAAAATAAACAGTACAGGGGGTTCCGCAGCACAGTGAAATATATGCAATCAAGGTCCAACTGTTTCGAGCACTCCTTGGATGCAACGAACAAAAGCCCACATTCCCTGTCAGAGCATCTCGGAGTGGCGAGAAGTCATCCTAAGTTTCCTGTCGAGAGATGCCACCAATATTGACAGAGCTTGTCAGCCTCCTACTGAAACTTCTGTGGTTTAGCACTTTGTCAAAACAGGATATTATTTAAATTAAAAATTTACTAATTCAAGTTGAAAAAAAATAAAACCAAAAGACTGCTTTGCTGTTTTTATAGCCAAATTCGTGGGTGGGGAAACTCTGACCTTTTTTAAAATGTATTTTTTTTTAAATCAGTACCTTTTATGGCTCTACGAAGAGTCTATATTTAGTAGGCTAGTTTTGAGGGGGAGGAGGGTTCTTGGGCCAGATGACTATCACTTTCTATGAATTACTGTACATGGGCTCATCACATTATGCAAAAGCAATTCATGTGAAACAAACAAAAACACCTGTTTGCATACGAAAATGTTATAAAATCTTTGTGGGGAGAAAAAGGGGAAATACACAGAAAGCCAGCCACTGAATAATGAGGGTTCCACATGAATCTGATCAGCATGCAAAAGTTTTCCTTCCTTCCTCTTTTGGGGGAGGGGGGGTTAAGCCTGGATAGGAGAGTATGGTCATAAAGCAAAACAGCAGGACATGGTGGTGCAGATATGCAATTCCACCAGGTGAGACCTGAAGACAGGTAGGCTGTTGAGTTTCAAGGCAACCTGGGCGACCAAAGTGGGACTCTTGTATCAAAACAAGACAAAGAGAACTAGTGTTAGGAGTCAAGGATCTGGGGAGCAATGGGGTTTCCTACTGACACATAAAAAAGAAATTAAGCTCCCTTTATCAATCTAAAATAAAACATTCTTTTCCAAACGCTCTCCTTCAAGGTCTCTACCCAAAGTCACCAAGGTCATAGGGGCCTGCCATCACCATTGACGGTCCTTGGACTTTTAGCTTACCAATACAGCATGCCATAAGAACTGACCTTGGGAGCTGACACAAATGACTCAGTGAATGAAGGCACTCTCTGCAAAGCCAGATGATGGCATGAAATCTATCCACGGGTCCCACATGGTGGAATGAGAGAACCAAGTCATGTAAGTTATCCTTGAACACAATAGTGGGATGGTGTGCCCCCAGCACAGGAAATAAATAAACAACTGTTAAGAATAATTATTTCTAAAGAGAGACTCCAATCCTGGGTTGCTAAGATAACTCAGATAAGAAAGTGCTTGCCTTGTAAGCTTGAGGCCCAAGTTAGATCTCCAGAAGCCGTATTTAAAAAGCCAGGTGTGTGTTCTTACAATCCTGGTGGCTCGAGAGGAGGAAACAGACTCCTGAGGTTCTCTGACCAAATCTGTAAGTCTTGGGTCCCAAAGAGTGACCGTATCTCAAAAGAGCAAAGTCAGCAGATCCCAAGGAATGACATCTGTGGTTGTCTTCTTGCTCCCGCCTCTTCCACCACCTCCAGACACACAAACTTACAGGAATGCAAGGTCCCCGAGGTCAGGGACCCTCTCTGCCTTGTCTATAGCTCTCCCTGGACTTCTGGTAGAAGAGTTAAACCAACAGATACCCAAAAATTCCTTAGATACTAAGTAGGGAATCTCACTACCATTCCACTGAAGTGACTCAGAAGACCCAAGTGTCCTTCACCTTTTACTTGTCTACCTAAGGACTGACATTGGCAAGACATCAAATGAATTCCTGCCTCAGAGGTAGCAAAACTTGCCTGTTTTGCACTGAAGTCACTTTGGGGTTGTCTTGGAAGATCTCGGGATTTTGAGAGTATGTAACACATCATGAAATCACTACAGGAGCATGGAGGATTTGAAAAAGAAATCCAAGACATTAAATACTTGGCACAGGGTACCTCTTCTTTGGTCAATCCGTCTTGTCAGTAGCAGGCAGATCTTCTAGTGAGGAGCACAATGCTTGACTGCCAGCCTTGAGCCAGCAGTTCTCACCAGGGCTTAGGCCACATGTTGGTCATTAACTGTTTTCTGGCCAGCACAGATGAGAGAAGCTTTGCAAGCTATGGCATCAGCTCATGTGGTGATGGTAAATAAGGCTGGTAAGAAGGTCAGGATTGGTAAACCAGCCTTCCAGACAGGACACCCAATGTGTACAATGAATGTGACCGCAACACTGGCATGAGAGTGGAAATGCTAGGTTTGCTTGCAAACTGCTAGAGTGTGGGCGCATGTCTTCCAAAGACCCATGTGTTAAAGGCTTTTAAGTTTGGGGCAACTGGAGGGTGGCTCCTTATGAGGTGGGGCCTAAGGAGAAACTCTAGGTGGTTGAAACTTGAAGGGGACTATGGGATACTCACCTCTTTTCACATGTCAGTCATGAAGGAATAGCTTGCTATATCATGGACATCTGTGACACATTCACAGACCCCAAAGGAAGGGGAGTCCCCAAATATGGGATGAAACTTTCACAACTATGAAACCCTCTCCCAATTTTGCTTGTTTTTGTTATTAGACAGGGACTCACTATATAGCCTTGGCTAACCTGGAACTCATTGTGTACATCAAGCTAACTTCAAACTCACAAAGATCTGCTTGCCTTTGCTTCCTAAGTGGAGGCATGAACTATATTTTGTACAGTATCATTTTTATCTTTATGTTAACTAGCTTAAATATTGATTATGTGAAGGAGAGCGGATAATAAGAAGGCCTGAGTCAGGGGAAGCTAGATGCTGTTCCATGGAATCAGGCCAGCATCACAATGAAGAGGTCCATACCACCACACCATGGGAAGCTAGGGCCTTCTGCCAAAGGCCATGGGAATGAGCCATCTGAGAAGTGGGGGATCCATCCTGTCGCCGTAATCACACCCCAGTCTTAACTCAGCCTGTAATCTCAAGACAGAACCACTCAGAGATGTCAACCCCAAGCCTCAGGACTGTGCAACATACTAAGTGTTTTTATTGTTATTACAAGAAGTAAGGTCTGTGATAACTACCAACATATCAGAACCTTATAGGCAGGTTAGAGGTGGAGCATCTGGCTTAGACAGACTGCTGGCTTTGCAACAGCCTGTTACTTCATTTTTGCCCTCGAGGGTCACTGCTGCACATAGACAGAAAAGCTGAGCACTGTATCTCACAAGGTGGCTAGGGAAATATACAGAATGTATAGCAGGAGGTGTGGCCACATAAGATGAAGAGTAAATGCTGGCCTAAGAAATAACAAAGACTGAAAGATAGATAGATAGATAGATAGATAGATAGATAGATAGATAGATAGATAGATAGATAGATAGATAGATAGATAGAGTCTTCAGCCTACCACACAGAGGGGAGGAACCTGTGCCATGCTCGTCAGGACCAAGCTGTGGAGACTCTGCAAGCAGGTTCTGGTGATTTTATTTCTGCGATTCTAGAGAAGCCACGAGTTGCAGTTTAATTGGAGATTTCCAGGTTCCTTAACCTTTACAACGAACCCTTGAAAATGTTAACCACTGTGTGTACAAGCAAAATGGTCTAGCCTGTGGGCCCATCCATTTGTAATCACTAAGACAGAATCAATTACTCAGCCTTAAATCTCTCAGCGGCTTTATTCCTATTATAAAGTAAATACCAACATCCACATTTCCCCCGAGCAATTCCAGATCTTCTCTTATACTTCCTGCAAAGTTCCAAGCTCTGTTTTATTTTTCAAAAAGTATTGTTTTGTGTGTATCAAAGTTTGTCACGATCGTTGTTATGGAACGCAAGCCCTGTTTTCATAAACGGAGTAAATAATGTGGTAATGCAGAAGTGAAAGAATGGATGCCCTGCAGGTGCAACGAGAACTCCCTGAAGGGGAAAATGTCACAGGGCAGCGAAGAGTGACATTTCACTCAGTTCCCAAGAAAAGACAGTCAACTCTGACTAGACGCCCTTATGATAAGAGGTCCACAGGCCACATTTCCCTTCCATGAACAGCAAGGCCTCAGAAAAGTAGAATGCAAAAAGAAAATCAGATCACCCCCTAGTCGCCAGCTCTATCTATATGAGGAAAGAAAATCAGTGTATAATTTGCACCTCAGTGGAGGGGCTTAGGAGACAGCAAGGGAATAGCCAGAGGTAGACAGAGCATCCACGTAGGTCATTTTTCTTTGGTTGTACAATCTCCAAATTATGTGGCATAGGTGAGTGATCTGGGCCTGATAACACAATAATGGCCATGCTAAACAGAACTGACTCTAAGACAGATGTTGGGTGGTCCACAGCTCCTATCCGGATGCTGAAGACTGAAGACTTCCCAGTTGTGTAATATTCCCGGCTGTACAGCTTGACGTAAGATCTCACGATCAACATCACAATGAGTCCCAGAGTATCAGGCACATAAATAGGTAACATTTTGAAGAC
Organism: Rattus norvegicus; assembly: GCF_021556685.1. Classification (NCBI taxonomy): domain Eukaryota; kingdom Metazoa; phylum Chordata; class Mammalia; order Rodentia; family Muridae; genus Rattus; species Rattus norvegicus. The sequence continues at coordinate 132,888,950 of NC_141537.1, forward strand.
TGTGTATGTACTTGCATGTGTGTGTGTGTGTGTGTGTGTGTGTGTGTGTGTGTGTGCGTGCATATGAGGAGAGAGAGAACAATATGGATTAGCCCTACAACACAGTGTGATTGGTTGTCTTATTAACCTTAGAGAATCTCAGAAAATGAGCTCACACAGGCAAGGTCCCATGGCTTATTAAGTAACAACTCCTGAATTTAGATTCAGCGTACAGTAAACTTTATCACCTCATTGACACCCTAAGTCCTACATTTTTCCTGGTCAAGCAACATATTTAGCCAATGAACTCGGTGGCATGATGATATGGTTATTATTACTAAAACAAATATGAACTAATCACCAGTTATTAACTGTAAGTCTACTTCTAAATGTAAATTAATGATCAATTTGATCACCATTAATAAAAGATCAGTAGCCCTTCCTCTGAGGGAAACAGGTATAAGAAATACAGCTATGAATCTTTAGAAGATAAAGCAAATGAAAGCAAGACAGGTGGCAGTGATGGGTGGGGTGCCATGACGGGGCCAGTCTCTCTGGGGATAGGAAGAGCAGTACGGTGGAAACCCACGCCTGAGGTCCTCTTGTGAGTGAGGAGAGGCAGCAGCTGGCCTCAGCTGGAAGGCAGTGATTTAAAGTGGTTTTTCTTTAGTAAGAGAGGTGCTTTTCAATTTTTCTTCTGAAGTTCTTATTTCCATCTGAAATCTGCACAAATAAAAATATTTGTCAGTTTTCAAAGGGTCTGTGCCGTTCACCGTGGAGGAAGGGGTTTGGCTGAGTTCCCACGGCTTTCAAGTTTTTCTTATTTGGGGGGAAAAAAATTGAGCCCTGGGGGAGAAAATGAAGGTAGTAGAAGTTCTCAGAGCTTCCAGACATGCTGTCTGTGCTGAGAACAGCACAGTGAGCGAGGAGTAGAGAAAATGCCCATGGGACGGAGTGAACGAGGCAGCTCAGAGATGCACCGATGCAAGCCACATCACAAGGGAACATTTTGGGTTGGAAGTGTCTCAGCATTTGTCTAGCACATGTGAGGCCCTAGGTTCGATTCCCCCAAAAGAAACCTCTCTGACCCATCTCTCAGCAGAAGGACTTAATTATCACATTGTTTTAAAAGGGGGAAAAAAGAATCAAGACTAGCATTGTCCCATAGAGCTTTTCTACAGTGATGGAAGTTTTCTCTATCTGTCCAAAACCAGTAGCTGTCAGCCACATGTGACTATTAAAATGTAAAATAAAATGTGACTGGAAAAATGGCTCAGAGAAAAAGAGCACTTGCTGCTTTTGCAAAAAGACTGTGGTTTGGTTCCAAGCACCCACATAGAGGCTCACAACTACACACAAACTCTAGTTCTAGAGGATCTAACACCCTCATCTGGTCTCCATGGCTACCAGGCATGCATGTGGTACACATACATACATGCATGGAAAAGCCTCATACATATGAATAAAATAAATAAAAATAAATAAATCTTTAAAAATATTTTTAAATGAGATTAAAATGTACATTTTAGTTCTGCCTTTATGCTAGCTGCATTTCAAGCACCCTATTCACATGTCTCACTGAGCTCACTGAGAACATCCACTAGAGTATTTATGACATTGTACTGTAACTGTTTCTGCCCAGTTCAACCCTCACACGAGGATGTCAAAATACAGAGATCTGGACTAAGGCTCTGAGTGGGTGCAGTATGCAGTAACTACCACCAAACTGTTTCTGCAATGTCTGAATTGCTGTTGGTAAGTCTTTATACATATGTGTCTGTCATGCATGTGCACATGTGCACGCACACAAGCGAGATATAATATCTTTCTTATGTAGAACTCCAGTTGGAAAACTGTGTTCAAAGACAAACAAACAAAACAAAACAAATAACAGCAACAAAAAATAAAACAAAGAAAGTATGAGCTCTTCTTTTAGGTGGTGAGTATTTAGGTCTCCCACAGCCTGGACTACCCTCTCTGACCGTAGTCCTAAGATGCTATATGCAACTTATAGGCAACACCACCGTAAGAAGATAATGCTTGCATCGACTCAGTTCAAAGCCTGCAAAACCCAAGTCAAAGACAGAGGAGATTTTATTAGAAATAAACATATAGAATAGGGCTGCCCGATACCAATATGACAGTCACAGTAGTCACAGTAGTCAGAGCCCCAGTCTCTTCCTGGCTCCACGTAACTGTCTTTCACTCTGTGTCTGTCTGTCTGTCTGTCTTCCTTCCTTCCTTTTCTTTCTGCATTTTGCACAATGAGCAGAACAAGGGTTTGTTTATGGAGCACTGGCAGAAGGAAAGTCCTGGACAAACCCAGAGTCTGCGCTGTGAACAGCACTCAAGTCTTTGATTGACAGATGCCTTACCCAAGCAGTGAGGCCTGACAGTGAGCTATGGACTAGTCTCAACACTTAACGTGAAAGGTATCCAGAACTCAGAAAATCAGGTAAATGATTTTTATCAAGACACGGTAGTTCCCAACTTAGTTTAGATTAGGGATAATGTTTTTATAAAAAAAAAGAGTCATGAAAAGATAAAACACACAGAGACAGGAACCTAGCATGGTCATCCTCAAAGAGGTTTCTTCCAGCAAACAGATGCAGAGACCCACAGCAAAACATTAGGTGGTGTATGAGGAAACCTGTGGAAAAGAGAGCATAAGGATTGTAGGAGTCAGAGAGGGCAAGGACACCACAAGCAAACCCACAATCAACAACCTGTGTTCAAAGGAGCTCAAAGAGACTGACCAACCAGGGAACCTGTGACTGACTTAGGCCCTCTGCATAACGGTTATGTTGTAGCTTGGTCTCTTGTGGGACTCTTAACAGTGGGAGTACGGGCTGTTTCTGACTCTTGCCTGCTTTTGGGATCCCTTTCCTACCACTGGACCACCTCACCTTAATATGGGAGGGGAGGCACCTCGTCTTATTACAACTTGATATGCTGTTGCCAGGTCAATAGGGAACTTTGCCTCCTTTCTGAAGGGAAACAGAGGAGGAATGGACGGGGGATTGGGGAGGGGGTAGAGGAGGGAGGAGGGAAAACTGTGGTTGGGATATAATATATGTGAGAGTGACAAAAAAAAAGTGGAGAACAGAGACTGATTCCAAATCAGAAATGCATGAAAGTGCAGAAAGGAAAGAGTGAGCTATGAAACGTATACCCCAACACAGACCTCTAACATGACTTCAGCACACTCTCCTTATGCGTCACTTCTGAGACTCCTTAGAATCTCCGTCTATGTAGAGGGGGCTACCAAACTCTCACATGGTACACTGAGCTTCCTGTCTACGATTACATACAGACAAACTTGTCCATGGTTACATACAGACAAACTTTTCAATATTCTCACCCAGGTGACAGCTCAGTATCTTGTGATTTTTCACAAGCATTGGGTGCTGAGCCTTGGTGTGGTAACTATTTATTCTGCTGTGCTCCCAGGGCTGAGCTAGTCATTTGAAGACATGAAACTGAGACCTGGAGGTAAGACACTGTGTTGAAATCAGACATGCTTGGTTTCAAAATGCAAACAATGGAGGGAAATTCCACAAGCACATGACAAGGCCCTTCAAGAAGCCTCTTAGGCTGAAGAAGTGCCACGTTACCAGCTCAAGGGGGAGCCATTCCTACCTCAGTGTAAGGTGTTTTCTGGCAGAGGGCAGTAGATGCTTTCATTGTCATAAAGTCGGGTACATTATGAAGCTATTATGTCAGATGAGGGTCCTGACAGAGTGACTTCGCCTGGATTTTTAGTATGCGGTATGGGCTATTAGTTACCCTGCCATCCAAGGTCACCTTCCTACAACTCCAAATATGAGAACAGGGTTGCTACCACAACTGCACCAACTGCAGTTACGTTCACAGGGCTCAGAAGAGAGAAGGTAGGGAATGTTGGGGGTAGTAATACCCCTGAGCAGGTGGGGGCAACATGCCTCTTCCTCCAAGCACACCCAGTCCCCACTCTACAGCAGCTAACGAGTGTGATGATTAATTATTGTCAACTGAACAGCAGCTAGGATCACTTGGGAGACAAACCTCTGGGTATATCTAAGAGGGATTTTCTAGACTGTGTTAAATGAGGTGGGAAGGCACATTCTAATCGGGTGGGTGTGGTAAATAGGCACCATCCTAGGGGCTCAAATACTGGGTATGAATACAAAGTCAAAGTGCTGTCACACCAGTGTTCTCTCTGCTTCCCGACTATACAGACAGTGTAGTCAGTGGCCGTGAGCTCCTGCCTGCTCTGCCACGACAGACTCTACCCCCTGGAATTGTGAGCCCAAATAAGCTCTCCCTCCCTTGACTTGCTTCCTGGTAGGTGTTCCTTCACAGCATTCAGAAAACTTATAAATGCACGGGACTTGGCGATGCGGGCTGGATTTCTGTCTTCAGCAGTTTTCCTTTACGTTGTCTAAAGGAATGGTCAGTGAATAACAGACCAGATCTGGCCAACCACCTGTATTTGGGACTTATAGTTGCTTTGATATCATTAAACAACTGGAAAAAAAATACAAAAGTCAAGTATTTCATGACACGTTAAAAAATTTAAATTCAAACTTCCGTGCCCACAGCATGCTGGAATACTGCCATGTTCATTCATTTCTGCATTGTCTGCGCTCATCTTAACACGACAACAGCACAGTGAGTAGTTGCCATAGTGACAGTATGGCCCACAAAGCCAAAAATATTCACGCTCTGGTCTTTTACAAAGAAAGATGGCTGACCCCTAGACTAAAGAAAGAAAGGAGCTACTCTTGAACCAAATTCAATTTTTTTTGCAGAGATCATGAGACACTCCAAGCAATATGGCAGGTCTTGAGAGTTTACATATACAAACTAGAGAGAAACCGAGATGAGGAGGCAAGGTCAACATCATCACCTAGCCCCCCTGACAGCACCTTGAAATGCCATCAATCAGCGTGTGCCTTACAGGACTTGGAGGGCTCAGTATAAATTTCATCACACAAGCCCTTGACACAATCCAGGGGTGTAACAGGACCCCGGTGATGTCATATGATAAAGGAGATTTCTCTGGAGGCTTCTACATGGCATTGAGCTGGAGAATTTCCAAGAAATTGAATTTCTAAAGTGCCATCCTTGACGCTTCAAAATAATTCCACTGGAGCACCAAGCCTCCTTGAAGAGAACATTGTCTTCTCAGTGACCCTTGTCACTGAGTGTCGTCCTCAAAGACATAAATTGGAAGCTATTTTCTTTCCAGCGAGACAGACTAAATCCAGGATGTAGATTTTCCAATTAGGCCCTTTTTAAACATCTGTTGGTAGGCTGCATTTAACATTAGTTATTTGAGCAAAGCACAATTTGATTAGACTGTCTGAAACTAAGCCAAAGTCTGCAAAATAATAGCTCAATTAAATTCTGTTTTGCTTGCATTTGTCTTAGATTTTCCTGAGTGTGATACTATTCCAAATAGTCAAGTAAACCAATTCCCTTCAGGATGAGAGATTTAGGTGTATTTTCCACCCTCCTTCCATATACATTTAATAATCTTTCCCATCTTCGCTGTGCTTCATTGGACTTAATCTCGACACCAGATACATTTCTGTATTTTGCCTTTAGTCTCCTTTAATTTTCTGTGCTTATGAATTAAAGTTCTATACCATTAATATTATACCTTAAATAGATTAGCAAATTTATAAAGGCAGACAGAGGGCATTAGGGTAGCCTCCCCTTGGTGTAAAGGCCCCTTTAGTTTCCACTTTCTATCCAAAATGCTTTTCAAGCCAATTTGGGCCGGACTGCCTTACATTTTTTTAATGCTGTTTACTGTCTTGAAATGTTATTGGAGGATTGTGAACCTGAGACTAGCGTGCTGTCTTGTTGTTGAAAGGAGTTTATCAATTTACCTTTCTTTTAGCTTATGTATGTCATTCATTCATTCGCTCATTCACTAATTCATCACTTCCTCATTTGGTAACACATCCAGGAAAGAAGTCCTACAGTTTACAGAGAGCTTAATTGCTCAGCTGCTTGCTATTATAGCATGAGACCTGAGCTTGATCCCTGCATCCACATTTTTAAAAAAGCAGTGTGTGATGGCATATGCTTATAATCCCAGTACCAGGGATTATAAGAGACAGGCCGATCTTTGTGGTTCACTGGCCAGCCAGCTTAGACTACTTGCTGAGTTCTAGGTCAGTGGAAGACTGTCTTTAAAACAAGTAAACAAACAAACAAGCAAAAATCCAAGTGTCTTCAGCCAAGGGATGACTCCCAAAGCTGGTCCCTGGCTTCTACACGTTCATACACAGGTACACACAGAGAGAAGCTTTCACAGATGGCCTAACTTGTTATAGGGTATGGTCAGGAGTGACCAGGTGAGATTTCAATGATCAGTTCTCTTTGCCTTTGAAAACTATCTAGCCTTAGTTCATACGGGACGGCAGGATGGGGCTTTCAGAACAGTATTGATGCTCACTCATAGATAATATACCACATGGAAAGAACTAGCCCATCATGACAGCGTCAGTGACAGGAATTAAAATGATCATCTTGACGAAATACCTAAAAGACTCAACTTACATGGAATAAAGGCTGCTTGTGCCTCTTACTTTGAGAAGTTGGTGGGGCTACTTTAAGGCCTGCGTTCAGGTACCTCAACACGGTAGAAACATGTGGACAGGGAAAGTCACTCACCAACAGATGCAAGGAAGAAAGCAGAGTTGTCCCAATATTCCCTTTGAGAGTGTGTCCCTTACCATCTCATCTACTCACTCTTAATGCCATGGTATCTCTGAAGAGCATCACGAGTCTTTAAAACAGGGATAGGCAGTTAAGACTCGAACATCAATATACCAGGAGCCAAGGTGACAGCAGACCTGCACCAAGTACCTGTTACCCCTCTGTCCAAACCACTTACAAACATTAACTCAGCAGATCTTTAATAGGACCCTGACATAAGAACTGCGATCATTTTGATCTTCAGAGAAGTTGAGGTTTCCTTCGGATGCACTTAGCAGTTGGAAGACAGCAAAAACCTGTCCACTGTTCAAACTAGGTGGTGGTCAATAGCAAGTAAGCAGAAATATGTAACCTGGAGTCTTGTAAGTTAGCTTTTCCCTTTAAGACATGATTATGAGAAGAGCTGTCTCTTCTGAGAATTCTCTGGTTCTCGAGCCCTGTGTGAGCTACTTTCAGGCATTAATCACTTAACCTTCATAATTACCTTTAGGTAGGCAGGGTAACCAGCAATATTCTCTAGATGAGAGAATGGAAATAAAGAGAGTTTAAGTTACTCTCCTAGGGCTACGCAGGAATAACGTGCTATCAGGACTTGATTTCTCAGTCTGATAATGGGAGTCATACTATTAATAGTAGGGTGGTTCAGCCTCCTGCCTTCCAGATATTGGGGCATATGAGTTCCAAAGTGCCATCCTACACAGTAAATGCAGTTAAAGGGCAGAGTATACTTTAGAGATGACCATAACGAGATATCGTGCTGGATACAAATGGAATTTGCTCCAGCATTCTGAAAGATATTAGAGAAAGATATGAAGTATATGTTTAACCCGGGGCAGGGTTTCCATAACTATAAAAGACTCTCTTAAGCATCTTGGAGAAACAAAACAAAATGAAACAAAAACCAAAATAAAAATAAAAAACAAACAGACAAAAACCAAAAACACAAAAATTTAAGTAGTTTTCCACTTTGGTTGTTTTTTAGGTACCAGTCAATAGTCAATCCTGGTGAACAGATAACTGCTTCGAATACTGGTGCCCTGTGCAGACATGAGTAGTCAACCACAGAGTCTGACCTGGATCCAGAATCCCTTAAATAGCATACACACACACACACACACACACACACACACACACACACACACACACACACACACACACTGGTAAATACAAGAGAATTTCTCTGCTTTGTGTAATTCTATGTGGCTTACCATTATTACGTTTATTTCTAGAATAAATAACAATCCATTTGTGTTATTAAATAAAATATCAGACATAATTTCATTGCTGTCTTACTAAGTATGGTTTCATTAGCTCTGAGAAGTGGCTATTCATAAGCACATAAGGGAGCACGCAGCCTGTGTGTCCTATGGCCAAGGACTGAGAGGAAATATGCTACATTGCAGCCGGAGATTAACTAATGAAGAAGAGCCTTGAGACCACAGGATAGTACACAGAGAAGTGGGGGAAGTCATGGGGCACACCATTTCTTTCTGGGGGCGGGGCTGACTCTCTTGAAATGTAAAACATAATTTAATCACCAAGCTTATTTATTCTGAACAGCAGGCAACAGGGCCGGTGAGTTCTGCAGTTCTGGAGTCCTTGTACTTTCAAATGCTATCATGAGGACTCTGCTTTTTCTACCTGGTTGTAAAAACAGTTATGATTCTAAATTTCTGTCTCTCTCCCATTCTCCCCAGCAGGGCTGTAGCTGTCTTCTTGGGTCTCTTACTTTAATGCTGAGCTAGGGAGGGCAGCATTCGGACTTGGTGTGAGTGGTAAAGGGGATCACTGAAGGTCTGAAGGGCAGAGAATATGGTGTCACAGAAAGGTTTAGAGGGATGTGTTGTACATGAAATACCTGCAAAGGAGAGAAGGTGCTTTGGGTTTGGGGGGTAGGCACGAGATGGACACAAAGCCCTTGCCTAGATCCATGCTTGTGTACCTGCATAACTCGTTCAGAACAGAGGGGCAGCAGGGGACACAGAGGCAGGAATGGTGACAGGATAGCAGAGAAGGGAAGATGGTCGGTGTGAGGAAAATGCAGGGCGCAGATGAGAAGCAGTAAGGTGGTGCTGACCAGCACTGCTGATTAATACAGCCAGAGACAGACTCATCTGCCTGGAGACAAGCTGTCAAAAGGAAAGGGAGGCAGCTAAGAGAAGCTGCCATGGACTTGGGGTCATTCGTGCACTCCCGATAAAAGAGAGGGACATACTGTAAAAGAAACCAAACACAGACTCAGCAGACTGGATGAACTTAGGTTCTCAAAGTGAACAGGGGTGGAGGGGTGGGGGTGGGGGTGGGGGTTCAGAGTACAGAAACTCCAATCTGAAGAAGTAACCAGAAGCCATTTCCCCTCAAATATAAGCCAGCTGCTGAATCCTATACCACTAGAATGGGCATACACAGAGACAAGATCAGAATTCAGTGGCACCATAACTCAGGAAGAAAGTCCGATCTAGAGGACAAGGGTGAGAGAGGAGAAACAAAATAAAAGCTGAAGCAGTCCACAGAATATTCTGGAACATTCTGGTTCTAAATATTCAGCAGCCACAGGAAGTAGAAGAGAGGGACTGGAAAGGTGTGAGCCACCCAAAGGTTTCAAACTACCCATTTAAAATCCACATTTACCAGGAATCCCAATAAACGCCGGGCTCTGTCGACCTGAATATTTACCAGAGTAATTCACTAGGCTGTAACGAAAAAGGACAAGGGCTGGCGCTCCTTGCCCAGTTGAGTCCTGGCGGTTTTAAAACTCTTACTACTTAAGTAGTTAAAAAGCTGTTCTTTTGATGATCGGGGCAAGCAATGAATAGAAGGCAGCAACCCAGGCCCTTCTGAAACAATGAGTGGTTGGTCACTATAATTTACTGGGCAATAATTTCAAACTCAAACAATCCCCAATAGCAAGAAGTATAGTGAAAGTTCAAAATGGGATATGTTCTCTTTAAAATCTTGAGAGAGACTAAATATGACAACCATCTGATGTATGAAAATTATTCACAACCAAAAACAGACAGTCTGGAAATAGCCGGGATGACTTCATTTAGACAGAATTACCCAAATCTGTTTCTAATATACACAGTACACATAATAAATTTTTACAATATGACAAGCAAAACAAACTTAATAAAAGTTCCCGATCTTTTGTTACACAAGCATGCTATATCCATGGTATGTTTATAATAGTTTGCTCATGATATCACAACTCGGTAACAAAGGCGTAGGCAATACAAAAACAGTTACTAGGCATGACATCAGCTCGCAACTACCGTAATTACATCGAAACACAAATTTCCCAAACTGTACATTTTCCAAACTGCTTCTCAATTTCAACGGCTGCGTTTAGACAATTACTTACAGAGTGGTCTGCAGGCTTTGAGTAATACCCGGCTTTCTTCTCTTTCCCAAGCGTCATTTCCCTTTAGAAAGTGCATATTTCAATTACGGGCGCTATTTTTCAGACATGCCCATAAACACATGTCCAAATTAGGAGACCGTGTGGTCTGGTGGTTAGCAAGGAGCACCAAGTACCAACACCCACTCTATTCTCTTCACTCTGACTGCTCCTGAAGACTCTCAAGGCGGCTGCAAAACCGTGCAGATTATATTGCCAGAGGGTGTGGGTGGGAGTCTTGAATGGGTCACTCATCAAGGTCACAGCCTCTGGTAAGATCACTTTTCTGTGCTACACTTTCCTTGTCTCTGAGATGGGAACAGTGCAGGATGGGAAGATGAGTTATTCAAAGGTCTGTCATGTTGGCATGAGGACCTGAGTTCGGATCCTCAGGACCTATGTCAAACTTAGGCAGTCTGGAGTTCCTGGAACTCCCTAAGTAGGGAGGTGATAGGCAAGGGGATCCCCGAAGCTGATGGGCCAACCAGCACAGCCTAGTCAGTAAGCTTCGGGCTCACTGAGAGACCCTGTCTGAACAAATAAGGTGAGAGGGACGGAGAGATGGTTCAGTAGCTAAGACCACTTGCTGCATTTGCCAGAGGCCCTGAGGTCAACTCTCAACACGTCCCTGGAAGACTTCTGTAACTCTAGTACTAAGGAGTCTGATGATATCTATGGCCTTTTAACATAGGGCAAGTGCTCACACAGACACACATATACACATACATAAAAAAATAAACTTAAAACAAAGGTGGAAAGTGACTGAGGAAGATATCCACACAGATCTCTGGCCACTACATGCACCATGCACACACTTACATGCGTACATATGTGCGCATGTACATGAACACTCATACACAGCAGACATGGTGATACGCCTCCCAGTGCTGTGGCGTAGTGGCCTGCTGGAAAGGACTGTATAACCCTCAGTATTTATTATCCTTACAGTTATCTTACTAGACAGGTGCCTCTCTGAAAATCTAGCTTAACTGAACTTGACCCACAGCATAACTCTTCTGAGGTCAGGGCAAGGGCGGTGTGTCCATCATAAGCTCTGGACAGAGTGGCTTTCAAGTGAATGCGGTTTGAAAAGCATGAATGCATGCATGAAGAAAGATTACGGCCACTCCCTTCAGAAGTGAAAATAGGATCTGGGCTTCATGTTCTTTAATTGCTTTCATGTTCTTACCTTTTCGAACCCATCTGAAATGCCCAGTTGAGGGAAAAGGCTGTGATTTCAGAGGTGACTTTTTCAAGGATCCAAGTTTGTGAGCCCATACCATATGTGTGACCTCTGTCTCACTGAGTTTTGAGGTCAGCTGGCTTTCCTGACCAGTCAGGGTGCCAGGGGACCCAACTACCCCCATTGTCACTGTAGTCCCTGGTGTTACACCGAATGCTGTTATTCTAGGCTTCAGGAAACCTTCTAACCACTGGACAAGGTCCAAGGCTGTGTGCTAATGAGTTTCAGATTGGAGGACCTCACTGGGCATGTGTCAGAAAAGGGGAGCAGTATAGAGAGAGTTGGGAGCAGGGAAGAAAAGTTACACACACACACACACACACACACACACACACACACACACATGAGGGGGGGTGAGAAGGGAAGAAGAAAAGAGAGGGAGAAAGGGAAGAGGGAGAGGAAAGATAGAGAGAAATAGAGAAAAACCGGTAGTTACCAAGCTGCTCAGACTGACAGGGAACGTCACTGACCTCTGACTTCATCAGAAATTCTTGCAGACTTACAAAATAAAGGAGTCCGCTTTTATCACACACTGAGAGGCTCATATGGAAAAATGGAAAACACTACATCACTTGACCTCAGCGTGGCCCCTTTCAACCACAGACGAATACTGTGTACAGAAATCCTAAATCAACTTAAGATGTTCCAACAACACCAACTGAAAAGCCTTAATTTTCTGCATTAGACTTGATGATTACTATTTTGGATCTTGCCAGTTTGCTTAGAAGGATTACACAGGAAAGAGACATGTAATTCCCGGAAGGGTGTTTTATCACTTTGCAGTAACACTAACGTGGTGACCTCTGACGAGTGGTTATAGAGGTGGGGTGGGGAGGCTCATCCCGGGTGACACTTCAGAGCAAGCCTGGCTCACTAGGGTGGGAAAGGCACTCACCACTGAATCACCGTTATTTGCTTATATTAGCGGAACATTAAAACAGATTTTAAACAACATAAAGGCACTGGAGCTGGCTGCCTGGTGAGTCACTTTAATGGGGAGCCAAGCGTTTTTCTCCCTGTTGGATTTCATAGGGAGATTCTTACTGGGTTACCCTAGTGGATACTCATCTGGTTTCTTCCTTCCTTCTTTTACTTTTCTTTCTTCTTTATTTTAATAAAGTATTTATTTTCATGTATAGGGGCATTTTACCTGCATGTACGTCTGTGTACCACATGCATTCAATCCCTACAGAGGCCATTGGAGGGCTTAGGGTACCATGGAATTAGAGTTACAGATAGGTGTAAGACACCATGTGGGTGCTCGAGATTGAAACTGGGTCCTTTGGAAGAACAGCCCACACTCTTAACCACTGAGCCCTTCTGGTCTATTTAAGAGGAACTATTTCTTGGGGAAATCTGACTCATAGAACTTTGAATATCAAGAAAACACACACACACACACACACACACACACACGCAGACACATACACACACACACTCACAATACACATACACACACAAAGACACATGTATACACACTGAATATACATAAACACAAACCACACACACACTATACACACACAAATACTCACATACACACACTCTCACAACACACACACACACACACACACACACACACACACAGTTTCCACACTTAGCACTTTGGACTTTATAATCCAATCCTTTCACATCCTCTGTCGTCAACATTTTTCTCAGACAGCGTCTATAAAATTGATTGCTTGTAGCGCTGAGTTTTGTACGACACATGGAAGCAATATAATTTAAAGGACTTTCAATGAGGATGGAAAGAGATACAGAACCCCAGGAAACCCCTACAGAATTTGGGCTATGTGGGTATGGAGGGAGGACAAACCAGAAGCAAAGGAAATGACCTGAACATTATAGGATGCCGGAAACTTTGACAAAACCTCCAAATATGGAAACTCTAAACCTTACTGTAATGCTGACTGCCATGTCATCCCATCAGATATGAATGATGGTTCTGGAACATTAATGTGTTCATTAAAGTCTCGCTCCCTGGACTTCAAATGCTCTGTGTTCTGGCGTGCAGGCCTCTTGACAGCTTTGTGGTAATCGAACCTGTGAGGTCCTCAGATGACACAGTGGTTGCGAAGCCTCATACCTCCACCCAATCTGTTGCTTTCACGGGTTTAATCTAGGTATGAAAAACTGAGAGTGGGATCACGTGGAGTCAACATCTTAAACTCAGCTGTGTATCACAGAAGCCACTGTGGGTGGTGACACACTCCCATGATGCTTAGCAACCACTCAGGGCTCTAACTCCCCAGCCTGTAACGCTGCAAACTACAGTTGTGTCTTTTGTTCCCCTCACCCCCTTTCCTGGAGCACAAGTAGATGACCAGCGAGGGTCCGACAGTGTTATTCCTAATTACCTTCTTTTTTTTTTTTTTTTCACTCTTGATCCTGTGGCTCTCATAATTAGTTACCTGGGGCTGCAATCCAATTTGAAGTGATGACAAGAAAGTGATCCATGAAAAAGTAATAAGTTAAATCCAATTTCAGCCTTCCTCTAATTAAATGCACATGGAACTAATGACTCCAACCCCAGCATTTCAGTGATAATGGTAATTAGCGAGGTGGGAGTCACTCTCTTTTTCAACACTGGAGGTGGAAACCACAAGGTAAAATGGTAGGAACACTCTTAATTACATGTGTCATTTTGTCAGCAATTTACACATTTTTGACCAGTCAAGTATGTTTTTTCCCCTGTCCCTCTCCACCTCCTAGCCTGGGCCGTGATTATAACACAGTATTCCATGTTCCAACATACGTAAGCTCAGAAGGGCAATCGGCCTTGAGGAAAAGGAAGCATTCTTCTTCACTGCTGCCCCCACTGCCCTGGTGCTCAGACACACACAAGAACGCACAGCCATGAGTGCAAGTACATATACACACGGAGATATACACACAGCTGTAATTAGGCAATTACGTAGATGTAAGTGCCCCTTCATTTGAAGTCAGATATTTACAGAGGAATCCGGTTTTGTTCATTTGATTTCTGTTTACAATACAGAAAACATAATAATCTGCTTATTCTGGAAATTATGACATAATTCTCTGTGAGGATACACACACACACACACACACACACACACACACACACACACACACACGGAAGGAGACGGGTCTATTAGCTTCTGATAATACACTAATGGCCTTTGACTCTCCAAAGCCAGTCTCTCCATGAGTATTCTATTCCTGTCTGGATGTGCCATGGAAAGGCCCACTGACCTGTCAGAATTTCAGTTTCCCGTCCTCAGGAAATGGTCACCTATCCTACAGAAATCTATAGAGCTGGTCCACGTTGAGCACTGAACAAACTTCCGTCATTCAGCATACTCTGCTCCTGGGGATGTATACATGGTTTGTGTGCTGGACAGTTTTATGTCATGTCGTTTTACATCTGAGGAAGGAACGTCAACTATGAAAATGCCAATGTATATCAAGCTATAGGCAAGTCTGCAAGGCATCTTCTTAATGTTACTGAGGAAGAACCCAGCCCACTGGGAGTGATGTTATCCCTGTGCTGATAGTCCTGGATTTATAACAAAGCAGCCTGAGCAAGCCATGAGGAATAGGCCAATGAGCAGGACTCCTCCAAGGCCTGTGCTTCAGTTCCTGACTCAAGGTTCCCGCCCTGTTTGAGCTCCTGCCCTGACTTGATGGACAGTGCTGTGGAAAAGAGGCCAAATGAACCCCTTCCTCCCCGACTTGCGTTTGGTCATGGTGTTTTATCACAGAAATAGTCACCCTAACTAAGACAGTTTAAAAAAAAAAAAGAGCATTTAATTTGCATTTTAATATTCAAGTGCACAGAGGTAAGCTAACCATATATAAACTTCCACATTACGATACTTATGAGAGTGAGATCACCAATAAATAAACATACCCAGTCATGAACTGGAGTTGTCCTGTTGCCATGGGGACGTGGTCATATTACACTTAAATAAAAGTAGAAATATTCAACACAACTCACTTCTGGAGGTAAGGACAGAATGAGATTAATCCAAACAAAATCTAAAGCCAGGAGTACGAACTTAGGCTCCTTGAAGCACATGAAGCCCTTAAAAATTGAATGAAAAATCCTGTATACATAGATATCTTGCTAGGGGGAGGGAAGGCCCGTGTTCTCATCATACATGTATATAAACTATTACTAGTGGATGTCAGTGGGTACACGATGTGTGTGAATGTGCCGCAGTACATGTGTGAAAGTCACATGTACTCTGTGTATTTTGTTCCTGTGCCTCCATTCCCTCCTTCCACCGTGTCTTTGGAACTCAGATCTTTAGGTTCCTGACACAAATGTCTTTACCTAGTGAAACATCTCTCTGGCTCCTTCTGTCATGTTTCTGATAGTCTGTGTAATCTAGAAGATTTAATAACTTAAAAAAAATCACCATTTCTTCTGGGTGACGGTGGTGGTGGATGATGATGGTGGTGGTGGATGATGATGGTGGTGGTGGTGATGGTGGTGGTGGATGATGATGGTGGTGGTGGATGATGATGGTGGTGGTGATGGTGATGATGGTGGTGGTGGTGATGGTGGATGATGATGGTGGTGGTGGTGGTGGTGGTGGTGGTGGTGGTGGTGGTGGTGGTGGTGGTGGTGGTGGGTGATGGTGGTGGTGATGGTGGTGGTAGTAGTGCACAGCTTTAATTCTAGCCCTTGGCAGGCAGAGGCAGCTGAGTCTACAGCCATGACTACACAGAGGAACACTGTCTGGGGGAAAAATCATTTCTGTGTTGTTATTTTTTATCAAAACTTACTTTTAGGGACTTGGGATTCTCCAGAGGTATGCAGAAAGAGACATCTTATAAGGGACCAACATTTGACCTTTCTGATCTGTTTTAAAGACCGAACATGCCAGTGGTAGGCATTGTTCACTAGAAATATCAACAGATGCATTTTAATTGCCTGAATCACCGATCTTCCTAACCCAGTGCACAGTGATATATTTTAAGATATATATCACCACCATCACCACCACCACCACCATCATCATCCACCACCACCACCACCACCACCACCACCCAGAAGAAATGGTGATTTTTTTTAAGTTATTAAATCTTCTAGATTACACAGACTATCAGAAACATGACAGAAGGAGCCAGAGAGATGTTTCACTAGGTAAAGACATTTGTGTCAGTGATATATTTTGCATTTTGTAATCGTCCCATATCATTAGTACAAAGGGAAATTGAAGTTTCCTATAAGGATTTCCTCTTAGCAAATTATTCCTTGGTGAGTGACACAAAAATGATCTGGGATACTGTGTGGCATTACGGCAATGGAAAGAACCTCCCTGTCCAAGTCCCATTTTATACAACTGCAAAATAAACAACAAACAAACAAAACTAGACACCTGTTGAATCTTGTGTTTTAATCTCAAAGTAGGACCTTTTCCAATCAGAGCCAAAGACTGATCCTGGTGTGTGTGGGGGGGGTGGTGGTGGTGGTGGGGTTGTTCACTATTGATTTTTACAGGAAAAAAATGACCTCCTAGGTCAGGGGCTTGCACAGCTCATAGCCTTGGAGGGAGAGGGACATATGGGATGGGACCCAACCAGATGCCTGGCTTTGAGTTCATACTCTGTACAGACAGCCTGGAGCTGCGGGCAGCTTCCCACTGAAAGCAATACACAGGGCTCACTCTCTGTCTTGACTTGCAGGCTACTGTAACCCACGTATACTTTTACTTTCTGAGGAGAAACTGTGTCATTTGACTTCCAGTGTTATCTTCCAGTCCGCAACTGAAAGGCTTAAAGAACCAAAAGGAATCACTACCCAGAAATGGCGGTCAAAGTTCCAAAATTTGATCAATAAAAATGGTTCATCTGCTGCAAACTAATCCCTAGCTAGTAGAGCCACACGTTTTGGAGGTTATGAGGGCACCTGCGCTGTTAGGCATTTAGTTCAGTTGTTTAAGCAATCTTCAGAAGTATATAAATATTTATAAAAAGCAGCCTACTATTTTTACCCACCTCTAATTTTTTTTTAAACAAAATTGAATTAATTCACTTATAGTTGCACGGCATCCTGAAGGAAACATCTATGTCTACAGTGAAGGGTCCTGCGAGCGCCAGCCCAGCAGCACCCAGCACACTGTGGCTCTTCTGAGATGGTCACCAAAATGCATTTAATGAATTGAGATCATTCTGATTGTGAATTTAGAATGGAGTTTCTATCATTCATAAAAGATATATGCAAGGTAAATTAACAGCATAAGCAAAGAAGACACAATTAGGACAGTGAGTCAGATTTCTGGTCACGAACCCCAAGAACAGCCTATATTCCTGGTTCGGAGCCTCTTTCATCAATTAGCTAGGCTCTGTCCTGAGAATGCACACACTGGGCTTGGTTTAGCCTGCATGAGAAGCATGTGTTTCTCTCCTGTTGAGATTAGTCTACTTTGGTGATGTCTGACTTGGGTTTGTGATCTCTTATCTCCACTGGGTAACCACTTAGAGCTCCTTGCTCACTTTCCCTTTTCCTTTGTTTGTCTCATCAGCCTGTGAAACTCAAGTGTGGTGCCGAACATGAAGGGGAGAAGTGCGAGACATGCTTACAGTATGAGCCATAGCATGCTTGGGGATCTGAGGCTTCTACCCACCCCCCATCTCAAGCTCTCAGCAGATCAAATACTTCTTCCCCATCAGTCGCTCCTCTGTGCAGATCTGAAATCTGCAACCACAGCTCTCAGAATCTTGAAGGATAAAGGAGAGGACCAGAGAGAAACCTTGTGCAGATTGGTGGGACTTCCCGTTCATTTCAGAGCCAGGCCAGGTGACACACCCAAGGTGGAGGTCAAGGTACACTGGGATAGACTTCAATGTCAAGGTTATGTCTTCCTAGAAGCACCACTTCTACATTCTTTGTTTTATAACGAGGTGACAGACTATGTGGCTTAGTGCTTTAGTAGAAGGCAAGACTCAACTAATAAAGCTTACGGGATTCAAGTGACCCTATATTCAGCAATAGGTCAGGACATAGACAACACACACGCACACACATATAGAGGAATACATGCATGTACCAACTCTGAAAAGTCAGTGTAAATTCTCTGCTTGTCAATTCTACCACTGAGGAGCTAAGGGGAAACTCAGCATCAACTTCAGCAGACTACAATTCCTGATAGCCATACTCCTTCCATTCTTTCTGCACATTGCCCTAGCCATGAGCCATGACATGTCAGATTTTTTGGCTTGGTTGCTAAAATCTTTAATGGTCAAGAAAAACCAGAACCCTCAAAAGGAAATCCCCTGAGACTATATATCACATACCTATTTAGGCCAAATGAACCCCTGTTCATTACCACATTTTAAGATCTCGAGTACTGGGGCTGGAGGGACAAATCATTGGTAAAGGGTTTCCAGCATGAGTGAGTTCAGATCACAGCTCCCCTGTACAAACAAGCCATAGAGATGTGCATATGCATCCTACTGGGAGGGTGGCAGGGGGAGGAGACAGACAGATCCCTGGAGCTCAATGGCAAGATACATATTTAAATTGGCATATTCAAGTTCAGTGAGAGGGCTGGAGAGATGGTTCAGTGGTTAAGATCACTGACTGTTCTTCCAGAGGTCCTGAGTTCAATTCCCAGCAACCACATGGTGGCTCACAACCATCTAGAATGGGATCTGATGCCCTCTTCTGGTGTGTCTGGTGTACTCAAGTTCAGTGAGAGGCTGTCTCTCCAAAAGTGATTCGGAATGCAGAGGCAGGTGGATTTCTGTGAGTTTGAGGCCAGCCAGGTCTATAGTAGCAAGTTCCAGGCCAATCAAGGCTTTGATGTGTTTCAAAAGCAAAAAATTGTGGAGCTAGACTGAGTAGCACACTCGCTGTCAATCTTTAGTGTACAACACACATACATACACATGCAAAGAAAGCAAATCCAGCTTATTTTTACTCATAAGTGATATTCAACTCTCTCTAGCACTCTCTGCCGTTAGACAGTATCTTAGTATATTTTTCAAAACTTCAAACCAAAGCGGCACTTCCCAATACTATATAGCCATTTCCCAGTGCACTCGAGACCTGCTAAATTCAACAGGACTCCTAGTATTCTCAAGGCTGTGAGAGGCTCCAAGAGGGAGGCCAAAGAACGGACAGGCATTTGAATCGCTGAGTGACAGGCTGGGCCAGCTCCCTGTATACATTAATAAATTAGAATTTTAATTGTGTCTCTGTCTGCAGGAGATGCCCTGGTACTTTAATATGTACCAACAATTGGCTATGTTATGGAATCTGCAATGTGGCCTCCGCTGCTGACCCCTGAAACACAATTCCCAGACTGACTAAGGAAACTGTTCAGTTTGATCCTTTCAACTTATTTGAATCCTGACAAATAAGCTCACCGCTGAAAGGTCAACACAGTCATATTTCATCCTCCTGAGCTGTTCTTAAGACATCTGCACAACAAAGCCCTTCTTACAACACCTGACATCCACCCTCCATGGCACTGCACCTCATTATAACTGCCTCGCACAGCAGCACCCACACAGCCTTAAGAGCGTACCAGTTGCTGGTGGTTTACTAAACAGCTGTCTTCGGAGGAGTTTGTAAACAGTTCCCACTAATATTCAACTTGCCCAGTAACCTGTCACTATAAGGTTGGACTTTTGTGGAAAAGGGACAGTTTCCCTGGCACAAGAAGAAAGCTGGAATTGGCTTACCAAGGACAGGACGACATGTGCAGGGTTGTTTAGAAGTTGACATTAGTTTATTCTAATCCAGGGGAAAGTCTGCACCTGTAGGTCATACCGACTAGTAACACACTGTGCTTCTGCTCATCACAAATTGTTACAAAACTTCTACTGAGAAACCCATCCTTGGCCTCCAATTGGGGGGGTGGAGGGGCACCTAATACCTACCTTCTA